>NC_047553.1:227485-422814 GCF_012275295.1 Melopsittacus undulatus | reverse complement strand
CCCATAGCCACCCCATAGCATCCCCATAGCCACCCCATAGCCGCCCCATAGCTGCCCCATAGCTGCCCCATAGCTCCCTGCCCCACAGGGCACCAAGGCTCAGTACCTGGCAGCCAAGGCCCTCAAGAAGCAGTCCTGGCGCTTCCACACCAAGTACATGATGTGGTTCCAGCGGCACGAGGAGCCCAAGACCATCACCGACGAGTTCGAGCAGGTGCTGTGGGGCAGCTATGGGGCAGCTATGGGGCGGATGTGGGGCGGCTATGGGGTGGCTATGGGGCAGCTATGGGGCAGCTATGGGGCGGCTATGGGGCGGATGTGGGGCAGCTATGGGGCGGATGTGGGGGGGTATGGGGTGGCTGTGAGGGTGGCTATGGGGCACTATGGGGTGTATATGGGGCGCTATGGGGCACTATGGGGCGGATGTGGGGTGGCTATGGGGCGGATATGGGGCGCTATGGGGTGGCTATGGGGGGGTATGGGGCGGCTATGGGGTGCTATGGGGAGGTATGTGGATATGGGGCAGCTATGGGGTGGCTATGGGGTGGCTATGGGGCGCTATGGGGTGGCTATGGGGATGCTATGGGGGGGTATGTGGATATGGGGCAGCTATGGGGCGCTATGGGGCGGCTGTGGGGCGGCTATGGGGCGGATGTGGGGCACTATGGGCGGATGTGGGGGGGTATGGGGTGCTATAGGGTGGCTATGGGGCAGGGGGCGCTATGGGGCAGCTGTGGGGCAGCTATGGGGCAGGGGGCAGCTATGGGGCAGATGTGGGGTGGCTATGGGGTGACTATGGGGTGGCTATGGGGGGGCTATGGGGGGGTATGTGGATATGGGGCTGCTATTGGGCAGCTATGGGGTGGCTATGGGGCGCTATGGGGCACTATGGGGGGGTGTGTGGATATGGGGCAGCTATGGGGTGCTATGGGGATGCTACAGGATGGCTATGGGGTGACTATGGGGTGGCTATGGGGTGGCTATGGGGTGGCTATGAGGGATGCTATGGGGCACTATGGGGCGCTATAAGGCAGCTATGGGGATGCTATGGGGCGGCTATGGGCAGTTATGGGGATGCTATGATGGGGGGTGTGGGAGGAGGGGCGCTATGGGGGAGATCAATGGGGTGGGGGGTTCTATGGGGATATAGGGAATTATGGGATGTAGGGAGGTATAGGGGGCTCTATGGGGTGGGGGGATCTATAGGGCTGGGGGTTGCTCTATGTGAATAGGGTTGTTCCCTGGCAATAAGCATTCTATGGGGCTGAGAATCTATGGGGCCGAGGGGTCTCTATGGGTCTGAGGCCTCCCTATATCTATGGGGAGCAGCATCCTGACCCCCCTGCCCCATAGGGCACCTACATCTACTTTGACTATGAGAAGTGGGGCCAGCGCAAGAAGGAGGGTTTCACCTTCGAGTACCGTTACCTGGAGGACCGGGACCTACAGTGACCCCCCTGCCCCATAGATCTATGGGGTGAGCCCCACATCCCCCCCCCAATGACCCCCAATGGAGCCTCCCATTCCCCCCACTCTCTGTGTCCATAGGGGCAAAGGGGGAGGGGCTTTGCTTTTGCCCCCCCCCCTCTGCCCCATAGATCTATGGGGTGAGCCCCACACCCCCCCCCACAATGACCCCCAATGGAGCCCCCCTTTATCTGTGTCCATAGGGGCAAAGGGGAAGGGGCTTTGCTTTTGCCCCCCCTCCCTCTGCCCCATAGATCTATGGGGCAGGGTGTGGGGGGAGGGGCAATGGGGTGACCCCTCCCCCCCCTCCCCCCCCCCCACGTGTTTCATCATTGAGGATTTTGGGGTTTTTTTCCCCTATTTTGGGAAATATTTATCAATAAAAATAGTTTTCTATGGACATTCCCCCCCTCCCCCCACACATCAATGGGGCAGCCCCATAGAATCAATGGGGCAGCCCCATAGCATCAATGGGGCAGCCCCACTTTATTGTCCCCTTGCATCAATGGGGCAGCCCCACAGAATCAATGGGGCAGCCCCACAACATCAATGGGGCAGCCCCACAACATCAATGGGGCAGCCCCACAGAATCAATGGGGCAGCCCCACTTTATTGTCCCCACACATCAATGGGGCAGCCCCACATCTATAGACTCCCTCCATCTATGGGGCAGCCCCCCCATTAACACCCCATGTATAAGGCAGCCCCACATCTATGGGGTAACTCCCCCATTAACATCCCTATCTATGGGGCAGCCCCACATCTATGGGGCAGTATCGTCCCACTAACCCCCATTTATAGGTCATCACCCCCCCTATCTATGGGGTAGCCCCACATCTATGGGGCAGCCCCGTTCCATTAACCCCCATCTACAGGTCATCACCCCCCCATCTATGGGGCAGCCCCACATCTATGGGGCACTGCCCCGCCCCATTAAACCCCTATCTATGGGGCAGCCCCCTCCCATTAACCCCCATCTATAGGTTATCACCCCCCCATCTATGGGGCAGCCCCACACCTATGGGGCACAGCCCCCCCCCATTAACCCCCCCATCTATGGGGCAGCCCCACATCTATGGGGCAGCCCCACATCTATGGGGCAGCCCCCTCCCATTAACCCCCCTATCTATGGGGCACAGCCCCCCCCATTAACCCCCCCATCTATGGGGCAGCTCCACACCTATGGGGCAGCCCCACATCTATAGACTCCATCTATGGGGCAGCCCCACACCTATGGGGCAGCACCACATCTATAGACTCCATCTATGGGGCAGCCCCACATCTATAGACTCCATCTATGGGGCAGCCCCACACCTATGGGGCAGCACCACATCTATAGACTCCATCTATGGGGCAGCACCACATCTATAGACTCCATCTATGGGGCAGCCCCCCCCTCCCCAGCTCCGGGTGGTAGCGGCTATTGTAGGGCCTGCTCCTCTCATCCTCTAAGCCCCTCCCCTCCCCTAAGCCCCTCCCCTCCCCTTGGCCCCGCCCCTCCCCTTGGCCCCGCCCCTCCCCTTGGCCCCGCCCCCTTAGCAGCTCCCGGCTCCTTTGTGCCTCCCGAGCCTCTCTTTGGAGCCGCTGATGACGTAAGAGGGCGAGGGAGGGGCGGGGCTTGGGAGGGGGCGTGGCCTTAGGGGGCGGGGTCTCCTTAGGGGGCGGGGCTTGCGGAGGGGGGCGGGGCTCCGGGGGCCGCAGGTACCACGGGGGGGAGGTCATGGCCTCGGCTGAACTCTGACCCAGGAAGGTCAAGAGGCCGAGGGCCCGATCCTGATGCTCCTGTGGGGGCACATAGGGAAACATTGGGGACCATTGACACCATTGACCCCATTGAGAGCCATTGAACCCCATTGACCCCATTGAGACCCATTGAGACCCATTGGGAACCATTGAGACCCATTGATCCCATTGAGAGCCATTGAACCCCATTGACCCCATTGAGACCCATTGAACCCCATTGACCCCATTGAGACCCATTGAGACCCATTGGGAACCATTGAGACCCATTGATCCCATTGGGACTCATTGAGAGCCATTGAGACCCATTGAACCCCATTGATTTCCATTGAGACCCATTGACCCCATTGAGACCCATTGAGAACCATTGAGACCCATTGGGAACCATTGAGACCCATTGGGACCCATTGAGACCCATTGGGAACCATTGATCCCATTGGGACCCATTGATACCCATTGAGAGCCATTGAGACCCATTGACACTCATTGATTCCCGTTAACCTGCATTGAACCCATTGATCCCCATTGGCCCCCATTGACACTCATTGACCCCATTGCCACCCATTGATCCCCATTGAGACCCATTGATCCCCATTGAGAACAATTATCCCCATTGAGACCCATTGAGACCAATTGACCCCATTGATCCCCATTGGCCCCCATTGATCCCCATTGAGATCCATTGACTCCATTGCCACCCACTGATCCCCACTGAGATCCATTGACCCCATTGATCCCCATTGATCCCCATTGAGACCCATTGATTCCCATTGATCCCATTGATCCCCATTGATCCCCATTGAGACCCATTGAGATTCATTGACCCCATTAACCCCATTGGCCCCCATTGATCGCCATTGACCCCATTAACCCCCATTGACCCCATTGAACCCCATTGACCCCATTGACCCCCATTACCCCACCCCCCCGCCCCTCCCCCACCTTCTCTCGCCGTTTCTCCTCCTCATGCTCCCGGTTGGGCCCCATGGCCCCTCCCCCACCCTCGTGGGGGGGGGGGAAGAGCTCCAGGTGGGGGGAGGGGCAGGGGCCGCTCCCCTCCCCCACCCGAGCCCTCTTCCTGAGGACACTGGTGCGGACCTGGGGGGGGAGGGGGGAGGGGACAGGGTCAATGGGGGTCAATGAGCACAGAACTGCCCCATATAGGCTCATAATTGCCCCTTATTGCCCCCATAGCCCCATAATTACCCCCCCTTATTACCCCCTATAACCCCATAATCAACCCCTCCTATTACCTCCCATAACACCCCCTTATTACTCCCATATAACCCCATAATTACCCCCCCTCATTACCCCCATAGCCCCATAATTACCCCCCCTCCTCTTATTACCCTCCATAATACCCCCGTTATTATCCCCCCATAACCCTATAATTAGCACTTATTGCCCCCATAGCCCCATAATTACCACCCATTACCCCCATAGCCCCATAATTACCGCTTATTGCCCCCTATAACCCCATAATTACCCCCCTTATTACCCCCATAACTTCATAATTACCCCCCTCCTCTTATTACCCCCCTTAGACTCATAATTACCCCCCTACTATTACCCCCATAACCCCATAATTACCCCCTCCTATTACCCCTATAACCCCATAATTACCCCCCTTATTACCCCCATAGCCCCATAATTGCCCCCTCCTCTTATTACCCCCCTTAGACCCATAATTACCCCCCTACTATTACCCCCCCATAACCCCATAATTACCCCTTATTGCCCCCCCAGCCCCATAATTACCCCCTCCTATTACCCCCCATAACCCCATAATAATCCCCCTCATTACCCCCATAACCCATAATTACCCCATTACCCCCATAGCCTTATAATAACCCCCTCCTATTACCCCCCTTAGCCCCATAATTACCCCCCTACTATTACCCCCATAACCCCATAATTACCCCCCCATTACCCCCCATAATTACCCCCCTTATTACCCCCATACCCCCCCAATTACCCCCGGGGGGGGTGTATTACCCCCCTATACACACATAGACATGGTGTCGCCCCCCCCCCCCCCCATTGAGTGTGATGCTCCACCCCCTCCCCCGTCACGTGACTCCGCGGTGGGCGTGGCCTCGCCTCTTGCTCCGCCCTCAAGGCCCTCTCCTCCCTCTTCCGGCGCTGGGCCTCAGCTTCCGCCTCATCCCGTCGCACCCTGATGACGTTATCCCTGTTCCGGACGTGCCAGGACTTCTTCGGGAGGATGTTCATGACCTTCCGGTGTTACCGGATGAACCGGAACTGGATCCGGTTCCGGTATCCGGTAACGAGGCTCCGGTAGCCGGTAATGCGGCTCCGGTAATGCCGCTGCCTCCGCAGGCCGCGAGCGCCGCCTCCTGATTGGGCCCCGCCTCAGCCACGCCGCGCGCTGATTGGCTGCCGCGCCGACGTGAGCCCGCCCCCTTACGCACGCCGCAAGGTGATTGGTTGCTGCGGTGAGCCCGCCCCCTTACGCACGCACGCACGGTGTAGTGAGGAGGAGGGGTGCACTGCGCATGCGCGGAGGGCTGAGGGAGCGCCGCCATCTTGGGGGGGGTTTGGAGATGGATTTGGGTGATTTAGCCCCAAAATTGACGTCGTTTTGAGGAAATGGGACCGATTTCTGTGAGTTTTACACCAAATTTGCCTCAATTTACACCAAATTTGCCTCAATTTATACAAAATCCGCTTCGATTCTCTCAAATGTGCCTTGATTCTCAAATTTGAATGATTTCCTTCGAATTCACCCCAAATTTCCCTCATTTCCGCCAAATTTGCCCGATTTCCCTCGAATTTCCCCCAATTTTACCAAATTCCCTTCAGTTTTACCCCAAATTTGCCCCTTTTTCCTCCAGTTTGAACGATTTCCCTCAGATTTAACCCAAATTTGCCTCATTTCCCATACATTTACCCCATTCCTTCAGTTTTACATGAAATTTACCCCATTTTACCACAAATTTGACCAATTTCCTTCAAATTAAACAGAAATTTGCTCCATTTTACCCCAAATTTACACATTTCCCTTCAAATTCAACCCAAATTTACCTCATTTCCCCCGAATTTCCCCAATTTACCTCAGTTTTACCCCAAATTTGTTCCATTTTCCCTCAAATTTGCCCAATTTCCTTCAAATTCAACCCACATTTACCTCATTTCCCCCAAATTTGCCTCATTTTACCCCAAATTAACCCATTTTCCTTCAAATTCAACCCAAATTTACCCTGTATTTCCCCAATTTACCTGTTTTACCCCAAATTTGTTCCATTTTCCCTCAAATTTGACCAATTTCCTTCAAATTCAACCCAAATTTGCCCCTTTTTACCCCAAATTTGCCCAATTTCCTTCAAATTCAACCCAAATTTACCCCATTTTACCCCAAATTTGCCCAATTTCCCTCCCTTTCCCCCCAATACCCCATTCACCACACACAGAGGGGATTCCTCCATCTCTTTATTGCCTCCATTGATGGTGATCCCCCCCCAACCCTGCCCCACACTTGGGGGTCTCTGTATCCCCCCCCCCATTGCCTATTGGGGTTCAAGGGGGTCCCCCCATGCCCCCCCCTCTTCCTCCTCCCCCCTTCCTCCCTTAGCAGCATCCCCAGGGCCCCTCCTCCTCCTCATCCCCCCCTCCCCCCCATCCCTATGGCTCCCGTTGCCATGGTGACCATCGCTATGGGTCCCATCCTTATGTGCCCCGTTGCTATGGCAACCGTCTCTATGGGTACCATCCCTATATGCTTCGTTGCTATAGTGATCATTGCTATGGGTACCACCACTGTGAGCCTCGTTGCTATGGCGACCATCACTATGGGTCCCATCCCTATGGCTCCCATCACTATAGCTCCTGTTGCTATGGTGACCATCACTATGGCTCCCATCCCTATATGCTTCATTGCTATGGTAATCATCACTATGGGTCCCATCCCTATAGCTCCTGTTGCTATGGGTACCATCCCTACTGCCCCCATCACTATGGTGACCATCACTATGACTCCAGTTGCTATGGTGACCATCCCTATGACTCCCATCACTATGGGTACCATCCCTATTGCCCCCGTTGCTATGAGTACTATCACTATGGGTATCATTACTATGGGTATCATCACTACAGCTCCCGTTGCTATGGTGCCCATCACTATGGCTCCTGTTGCTATGGTGTCCATCAGTATGGCTCCCATCCCTATGGCCCCCATCACTATGGGTCCCGTTGCTATGGGTACCATCACTATGGGTATCATCCCTATGGCTCCTGTTGCTATGGTGCCCATCTCTATGGGTATCATCCCTATGACTCCCATCACGATGACTCCCATCTCCATGGCTCCCGTTGCTATGGGTACCATCCCTATGGGTACCATCACTACGGCTCCCATCCCTATGGCCCCCATCACTATGGCCCCCATCCCTATGGCCCCCATCCCTATGACTCCTGTTGCTATGACTCCCATCTCCATGGCTCCCGTTGCTATGGCCACCATCCCTACAGCTCCCATCCCTATGGCCCCCATCCCTATGGCTCTCATCCCTATGTCCCCCATCACTATGGGTACCATCACTATGACTCCCGTTGCTATGACTCCCATCCCCATGCCCCCCATCCCTATGGCCCCCATCCCTATGGGTACCATCACCATGACTCCTGTTGCTATGGTGACCATCCCTATGGCCCCTATCACTATGGGTACCATCACTATGACTCCCATCTCCATGGCTCCCGTTGCTATGGTGCCCATCCCTATGACTCCCATCCCTATGGCTCCCATCACCATGACTCCTGTTGCTATGGGTACCATCCCTATGACTCCCACCCCTATGCCCCCCATCCCCCTGCCCCCCACCCCTCCCCTTCCCCCCCCCCACCACCGCCAACACTATACCCACAACGGGCAGTATATGCATACAGAATCCCAGTGCCGCCCAGTACCGGATGACATCCTCCCCCCGGCGCAGCACGAACCCCACGCTCAGGTACTCGAAGACCCGCATGGGGAGCGCGCGGCGCACGGCCCCCACCAGCGCTGGCGGGAGCGCGCGCGGCAGCGGCACGGGAGCGCGCTCGGCCGCCAGCCATAGCGGTAATGAGAGCAGGCTCAGGTACAGACCTCCCTGCAGCCCGTGCCAGTAGGCGGAGACCAGCAGCGTCACCGCGGCCCTATGGGGGGGACCATGGAGACACCTATAGAGCCTATAGAGACTGCATAGAGCCCATAGAGAGCCTATAGAGACCACAGAGAGCCTATAGAGACAGCAGAGAGACTGTAGAGAGCCTATAGAGACTGCATAGAGACAGTAGAGAGCCTATAGAGAGCCTATAGACACTGTAGAGAGACTGTAGAGAGCCTATAGAGACAGTAGAGAGCCTATAGAGAGCCTATAGAGACTGTAGAGAGCCTATAGACTGCATAGAGAGCCTATAGAGACTGTACAGAGCTTATAGAGACTGTATAGAGAGCCTATAGAGACTGTAGGGAGGCTATAGAGAGCCTATAGAGACTATAAAGAGACTGCAGAGAGACTGCATAGAGTCTCTAGAGAACCTATAGAGAGCCTATAGAGCCTATAGAGAGCCTATAGAGAGACTGTAGAGAGCCTATAGACAGTACAGAGCCCATAGAGAGCCTATAGACACTGTATAGAGAGCCTATAGAGAGCCCATAGAGAGCCTATAGAGAGCCCATAGAGAGCCTATAGAGAGCCCATAGAGAGCCTATATCCCCAGCGGCAGCAGGCTCAGGTCCTGGCAGCCGCGCATGGGGAGCGCGCGGCGCACGGCCCCCACCAGCGCTGGCGGGAGCGCGCGCGGCAGCGGCACGGGAGCGCGCTCGGCCGCCAGCCATAGCGGTAAGGAGAGCAGGCTCAGGTACAGACCCCCCTGCAGCCCGTGCCAGTAGGCGGACACCAGCAGCGTCACCGCGGCCCTATGGGGGGAGACACCCATAGATCCTATAGAGCCTATAGAGAGCCTATAGAGACGGCAGAGAGACTATAGAGAGCCTATAGAGACTGTAGAGGGACTGTAGAGAGTCTATAGAGACTGTAGAGATCCCATAGAGATCCCATAGAGAGCCTATAGCCAGAGCGGTAATGAGAGCAGGCTCAGGTACAGACCCCCCTGCAGCCCGTGCCAGTAGGCGGACACCAGCAGCGTCACCGCGGCCCTATGGGGGGGGGACCATAGAGACACCTATAGACACTATAGAGAACCTATAGACAGACTATAGAGAGCCTATAGAGACTGCAGAGAGACAGTAGAGAGACTGTAGAGAGCCTATAGAGACAGTAGAGAGCCCATAGAGAGCCTATAGAGACAGTAGAGAGACTGCACAGAGCCTATAGAGACTGTAGAGAGCCCATAGAGAGCCTATAGAGCCTATAGAGAGCCTATAGAGACTGTAGAGAGAGCCTATAGACTGTAGAGAGAGTGTAGAGACTGTATAGAGAGCCTATAGAGACTGTAGAGAGCCTATAGAGACAGTAAAGAGCCTATAGTGTATAGAGAGCCTATAGAGACTGTATACAGAGCCTATAGAGACTGTAGAGAGACTGTAGAGAGCCTATAGAGACTGTAGAGAGACTGTAGAGAGCCTATAGAGACAGTAGAGAGCCTATAGAGACTGTATAGAGAGCCTATAGAGCCTATAGAGAGCCCATAGAGAACCTATAGAGAGCCCATAGAGAACCCATAGAGAGCCTATAGAGCCTATAGAGAGCCTATAGAGAGCCCATAGAGAACCCATAGAGAGCCCATAGAGAGCCCATAGAGAGCCTATATCCCCAGCGGCAGCAGGCTCAGGTCCTGGCAGCCGCGCATGGGGAGCGCGCGGCGCACGGCCCCCACCAGCGCTGGCGGGAGCGCGCGCGGCAGCGGCACGGGAGCGCGCTCGGCCGCCAGCCATAGCGGTAAGGAGAGCAGGCTCAGGTACAGACCCCCCTGCAGCCCGTGCCAGTAGGCGGAGACCAGCAGCGTCACCGCGGCCCTATGGGGGAGACACCTATAGAGCCTATAGAGACCCTATATAGACTGTATAGATACTGTATAGAGCCTAGAGAGACTGTAGAGAGCCTATAGAGACAGTAGAGAGCCCATAGAGAGCCTATAGAGATCCTATAGAGAACCTATAGAGAGCCTATAGAGACTGTAGAGCCTATAGAGAGCCTATAGAGACTGTAGAGACTGCAGAGAGCCTATAGAGAAAGTCTGTATAGAGAATCTATAGAGAAAGACTATAGAGGGACCCTATAGAGAGGGTATAGTGACTGTATGGAGCCTATATAGAGAGCCTATAGACAATATAGAACCCATAGAGTACACAGCACCTACAGCTCACACAGCACCTGGAGCCCCACAGGCCTGCCCAGAGCAGCCCCTTCAGTGACACCCCCATTACCCCATTACCTCCATCACCCCATTACCCCATCACCCCCATTCCCCCATCACCCCCATTACCCCCATTACCCCCATTACCCCATCACCCCCATTACCCCATCACCCCCATTACCCCATTACCCCCATTACCCCATCACCTCCATCACCCCCATTACCCCATTACCCCCATTACCCCCATCACCCCCATCACCCCCTTTACCCCATCACCCCCATCACCCCCTTTACCCCATCACCCCCATTACCCCCATCACCCCCATTACCCCATCACCCCCATTACCCCCATTACCCCATCACCCCCATTACCCCATTACCCCATCACCCCCATTCCCCCATCACCCCCATTACCCCCATTACCCCCATTACCCCATTACCCCCATTACCCCATTACCCCATCACCCCCATTCCCCCATCACCCCCATTACCCCCATTCCCCCCATTACCCCCATCACCCCCATTACCCCATCACCCCCATTACCCCATCACCCCCATTACCCCATCACCCCCATCACCCCCATTACCCCCATTACCCCATTACCCCCATAACCCCCATTACCCCATTACCCCCATAGCCCCCCATTACCTGAACAGGGGGGGCCCCGGCATGCGCCGGTGCACATAGTGCTGCAGCCACCATTGCACTGTCATGTTCCAGCGCCTCAGCCCCTCTCGCACCCCATAGCACCTCTCTGTGCCCCATGGATCCACTGTGCGGATGCACTCGTAGTCCCAGTGCTCAGGGGGCTGCCTATGGGGTGGGATATGGGGTGGGAATGGGATAGAAACCCCATTGAGCACACCACATGAACCCATCCCCACAGCTCCCCCTTGGCCCCCATTGCCGCCTATTGACCCCATTGATACTCATTGCCCCCAACTGATCCCCACTGAAACCCATTAACCCCTATTGAACCCCATTGATCCCCACTGACCTCCATTGATCCCTTTGATCTCCATTGATCCCAATCACCCCCACTGACACCCATTGATTCCACTGATCCCCACTGAAACCCATTGACCCCCATTCCCCCCCACTGATCCCACTGACCCGCATTGAAACCCATTGATCCCCATTGACCCCCACTGACACCCATTGATCCCTATTGACACCCATTGACCTCCATTGATCCCACTGACCCCCACTGACACCCATTGATCCCTATTGACCTCCATTCCCCCCCATTGATCCCACTGATCCCCATTCCCCCCCAATCCCCCCATTGATCCCCATTTACCCCCATTAACCTCCATTGACCCCCATTGACCATTGAAACACATTGACCCCCATTCCCCCCCATTGATCCCACTGATCCCCATTCCCCCCCATTGATCCCACTGACACCCATTAATCCCATTGCCCCCCATTGATCCCACTGACCCCCATTGCCCCCCATTGACCCCCATTCCCCCCATTGATCCCACTGATCCCCATTGAAACCCATTGATCTCCATTGATCCCCATTCCCCCCATTGAACCCATTGACCCCCATTAACCTCCCCTGACCCCCATTGACCATTGAAACCCATTCCCCCCCACTAATCCTATTGACCCCCACTGATTCCACTGATCCCCATTGATCCCTATTGACCCCCACTGCCCCCCATTGATCCCACTGACCCCCATTGATCCCCATTGCCCCCCATTGATCCCACTGATCCCCATTGACCCCCATTGCCCCCATTGATTCCCATTTACTCCCATTAACCTCCATTGACCCCCATTGACCATTGAAACCAATTCCCCCCCATTGATCCCATTGACTTCCATTGACCCCCATTGATCCCCATTGACCTCCATTAATCCCATTGACCTCCATTGATCCCATTGACCCCCATTGATCTCCATTGATCCCCATTCCCCCCATTGAACCCATTGACCCCCATTAACCTCCCTTGACCCCCATTGACCATTGAAACCCATTCCCCCCCATTGATCCCCACTCACCCCATTGAAACCCATTGACCCCCATTCCCCCCCATTGATCCCACTGAAACCCATTGACTTCCATTGCCCCCCATTAACCCGCATTGATCCCCACTCACCCCCCATTGATCCCACTGACCCCCATTGAAACCCATTGCCCCCCATTGATCCCATTGCCCCCCATTGATCCCATTCCCCCCCCCAACTCACCCCCCCATCTCCCCCCTCCTCGTGGGGCCGCATCCAGGCCGTGCCCCCCACTCTTTGGGGTACCCCCCAAAGGCAGCAGCCACACAAGCAGCCTCCGAGCTCAACCAGGCCACATAGAACCTCAAGCGGAAGGCCAAGAACACTGGGGCACTATAGAGCAGGCGCCATGGGAAGGGCCAGCCCCATAGCGCCGGCCCCATAAGTGCCCCAGAGGGGAAGACGCGACCCACAACCTCGGCCCCCAATGCAAGCAATGGGACCCAGCGCAGGCGGCCCCATAGCAGGGATGGGGGCACTGGGGGGGTCGGGCCCCACAGCCAGTCCTGGTAGGTGCGGAGGCGGTAGAAGGGGCCTGGGGAGAGAGGGAGGTGGGGGAGGTATAGGGAGGTATGGGGAGCATAGGGACCTATAGAGACCATAGAGACCTATAGGAACCTATAGAGACCATAGAGACGCATAGAAAGCATAGAGACCCATAGAGACCATAGAGACCTATAGGGACCATAGAGACTCATAGAGAGAGACCCATAGAGACCATAGAGACCCATAGAAACCATAGGGACCTATAGAAACCATACAGACCCATAGAGACTATAGGGACCTATAGAGACCATAAAGAAAGACCCATAGAGGCCATAGAGACCCATAGAGCTCATAGAGACCATAGAAACCCCATAGAGTCCCATAAAGCCCCATAGAACCCATAGAGCCCCCCAGAGCCCCATAGAGCCCATAGAACCCCATAGAGCCCTACAGAGCCCCATAGAGCTCATAGAGCCCTACAGAGCCCCATAGAGCCTAGAGCCCCATAGAGCCCATAGAGCCCCATAGACCCCCCAGCCCCATAGAGCCCCACAAAGCCCCATAGAGCCCCATAGACCCCCTAGCCCCATAGACCCCCCCAGCCCCATAGAGCCCATAGAGCCCCATAGACCCCCATAGATCCCCATAGACCCCCCAGCCCCATAGAGCCCCATAGACCCCCATAGAGCCCCATAGATCCCATAGAGCCCCATAGATCCCATAGATCCCCGTAGACCCCCCAGCCCCATAGAGCCCATAGAGCCCCATAGACCCCCAGCCCCATAGACCCCATAAAACCCCATAGATCCCATATTGCCCCATAGACCCCCCACGCACCCGTCAGCAGCCCCAGGTAGCAGTAGCTGTAACACAGGATCTCCACCAATCCCGGGCAGCCCTGGAGCCCACCAATCAGCTCGCCCCGTTCCGATGACGTCACGCCCTTAAGCTCCGCCTCCCGCTGGTCCTGCACGTCAATGGCCATGCTCACCATCTGGGGGGGAAGGGGCGGGGCCAAGGAGGCCACGCCCACCAAGGTAAGGACCAATCAGAGGCCACGTTCCTCCCCCCCCCCCCCCCCCCCCGTCAGCCTCCTTAAGACCCCATAGATCCCCCCTCACCCCGACCCCTTGGTGTCCACTATGGGCCCCCTATAGTCCCCTATGGACCCGCTATAGCTTCCTATGGACCCCCTATGGACCCCCTATAGCCTCCTATGGACCCCCCCTATGGATCCCCCCTAAAGTCCCCTGTAGCCCCCTATGGACCCCCCCTATAGTCCCCTATGGACCCCCCCTATGGATCCCACCTGTAGCCCTCCCATAGCCCCCTATAGTCCCCTATGGACCCCCCCTATGGATCCCACCTGTAGCCATCCCAGAGCCCCCTACAGACCCCCCCTATAGTCCCCTATAGACCCCCCCCTATACCCCTCCCCATAGCCCCCCTATAGCTCCCTATGGACCCCCCCTATAGCCCCCCTATACCCCCCCATAGCCCCCCTATAGCTCCCTATGGACCCCCCTATAGTCCCCCTACACCCCCCCCATAGCTCCCTATGGACCCCCCCTATAGCCCCCCTATACCCCCCCATAGCCCCCCTATAGCTCCCTATGGACCCCCCTATAGTCCCCCTATACCCCCCCCATAGCCCCCCTATAGCTCCCTATGGACTCCCCCTATACACCCCCATAGCCCCCCTATACTCCCCTATGGACCCCCCCCATAGCCCCCTATGGACCCCCTCTATAGCCCCCCTATACCCCCCACCTAGCCCCCCTATAGCCCCCTATAGCCCCCCCTATGCCCCCCCCACCTTGAGTGTGAGCAGCAGCTGCAGGGCATTGGCATATGGGGGGGGCTGGGGCAGACCCCATAGCTCAGGGGTGCGGAAGAACAGGAGGTACCCGAAGGTCCAGACCAGGGTGGCCCAACCGCAGCGCCTGGGGGGGCAACAGGCACCACAATGGGCACCCCAATGGGTATCAATGGGGACCCCCAATGGGCATCAATGAGGACCCCCAATGGGCACCCCCAATGGGCACCCCCAATGGGCATCAATGGGGACCCCCCAATGGGCACCCCCTAATGGGCATCAATGGGCAGCCCCCAATGGACATCAATGAGGACCCCCAATGGGCACCCCAATGGGCATCAATGGGGACCCCAATGGGTACCCTAATGGGCATCAATGGGGACCCCAATGGGCACCCCAATGGGTATCAATGGGTATCAATGGGCACCCCAATGGGCATCAATGGGGACCCCCCAATGGGTATCAATGGGCACCCCAATGGGCATCAATGGGGACCCCCCAATGGGCACCCCCTAATGGGCATGAATAGGCACCCCCCAATGGGCACCCCCAATGGGCACCCCAATGGGCATCAATGGGGACCCTAATGGGCATCAATGGGCATCAATGGGGACCCCCCCAATGGGCACCCCCTAATGGGCATCAATGGGAACCCCTAATGGGCATCAATGGGCACCCCCCAATGGGCACCCCCTAATGGGCATCAATGGAGACCCCCAATGGGCACCCCCCAATGGGCATTAATGAGGACCCCCCAATGGACATCAATGGGGACCCCTCAATGGGGACCCTCAATGGACACCCCCAATGGACATCAATAGGCACCCCCCAATGGACACCCTCAATGGGCATCAATGGGTAGCCCCAATAGACATCAATAGGAACCCCCCAATGGGCATCAATGGGGACCCCAATGCACCCCAATAGACCCCAAGGGACCCCAATGGGCACCAATGGACCCCAATACACTCCAATAGACCCCAATGGACCCCAATGCACCCCCCATTATCCCCTATGGTGGGAGCAACCACACACTCCCCTCCCCAAGCCCCTCCCTCCCCCAAGCCCCTCCCTCCCCAAGCCCCTCCCCTCCCACCCTAAGCCCCTCCCTCCCCAAGCCCCTCCCCTTCCCAAGCCCCTTCCCCAAGCCCCTCCCACCTCAAGCCCCTCCCCTTCCCAAGCCCCTTCCCCAAGCCCCTCCCACCTCAAGCCCCTCCCCTCCCCAAGCCCCTACCCCATAAGCCCCTCCCACCCCAAAGCCCCTCCCACCCCAAAGCCCCTCCCACCCAAGCCCCTCCCTCCTTAAGCCCCTCCCACCACAAGCCCCACCCTCCCCAAGCCCCTCCCTCAAGCCCCGCCCCCTCCCTAAGCCCCTCCCATACACAAGCCCCTCCCACGCCCAAGCCCCTCCCTCCCCAAGCCCCGCCCACTAAGCCCCTCCCTAAGCCCCGCCCACCCACAAGCCCCGCCCACCTGGGGGCTGCGCGCAGCACCAGCCATGTGCCGAGAGCGGTGACCAATGAGTGCAGGGCATGGGGGCCACACGTGACCAGCGTTAGCCCCGCCCCCAGGCCTGACCCCACCCACTGCCGGAACCGGGGGCCTGGGGGGAGGGGAGGGGTTAGAAATGGGGAACCCCACATTGAACTCCATTAATCCCTATTGAAACCCATTGAACCCCACTGACCCCCCCATTGAGCCCCATTGACCCCCATTGAGACCCATTGATCCCATTGACCCCCTTTGAGACCTATTGACACCCATTGAACCCCATTGATCCCATTAAACCCCACTGACCCCCATTGAACCCCACTGAGACCCACTGACCCCCATTGACCCCCCCATTGAGCCCCATTGAACCCCATTGACCCCCCCATTGAGCCCCATTGAAACCCATTGATACCCATTGAACCCCACTGACCCCCCCATTGAAACCTAATGAACCTCATTGAAACCCATTGAACCCCATTGATCCCCATTGAACCCCACTGACACCCATCGAGCCCCATTGACCCCATTGACCCCCACTGATCCCCATTGAACCCCATGAGACCCACTGAACCCCATTGAGCCCCATTGAATCCCACTGACCCCCCCATTGAACCCCACTGACCCCCCATTGATCCCCATTGATCTCCATTGAACCTCATTGAACCCCACTGAAACCCACTGAACCCCATTGACCACCCCCCATTGATCCCCATTGAACCCCATTGATCCCCACTGAGCCCCATTGATCCCCATTGATCCCCATTGAACCCCACTGAACCCCATTGAACCCCATTGAAACCCATTGAGCCCCATTGACCCCCATTAATCCCCATTGAACCCCATTGATCCCCATTGACCCCAATGAGCCCCATTGACCCCCATTGATCTCCATTGAACCCCATTGAACCCCATTGATCCCCACTGAGCCCCATTGAAACCACCGAACCCCATCGATCCCCACTGACCCCATGACCCCTGTTGACCCCGTGACCCCCAGGCCCCGCCCCTCGCACCTCTCCCTTTGAAGAGCCGCCCGGCAGGGATGGAGCAGATGAGAACGGACACGTACGTGAGCTCTTCCGGCGTCATGGCCCCGCCCCTTCCGGTCCGGCGGCACCGGAAGTGGCGTCACCGGAAATAGTGTCACCGGAAACAGAGACACCGGAAACAACCGAGACACCGGAAACAACAGAGAGAGAGACCGGAAACAACAGAGAGAGACCGGAAACAACGTCACCGGAAGCAGCGCAACGTCACCGGAAACAGCCGACAGAGACACCGGAAACAGCGTCACCGGAAACAGCCCAGAGAGAGACCGGAAACAACCGAGAGGGACCGGAAACAGCGTCACCGGAAACAGCAGAGACACACCGGAAACACCCCAGTAGGTACCGGAAACAAACGAGAGAGACCGGAAACAGCCGAGACCGGAAACACCTGAGACCGGAAACAACCGAGAGAGACCGGAAACAACCAAGAGTGACCGGAAACAGCGTCACCGGAAGCAGCGTCACCGGAAACAGCCGACAGAGACACCGGAAACAGCGTCACCGGAAACAGCCCAGAGAGAGACCGGAAACAACCGAGACCGAAAACAGCCAAGAGAGACCGGAAATAGCGTCACCGGAAACAACCGAGAGAGAGACCGGAAACAACCGAGGGGAACCGGAAACAGCGTCACCGGAAACAGCGACACCGGAAACAACAGAGAGAGACCGGAAGCAGCCGATAGAGACCGGAAACAACCGAGACCGGAAACAGCCGAGAGGGACCGGAAACAACCGGCAGAGATCCCCCAGTCCGGAGCCGGTCGAGAGCTCTATGGCGGCCGCTTGGCCCCGCCCCTTCCGGTACGTAGAAACGGGGGGGGGCTCTTAAAGGGGCTCTGTCACTTTAAGACAGTGAAAGGAACCTTGGGGGGGGGTCTCTTAAAAGAGCTCTGTCCCTTTAAGACAGGGAAAGGCCCCTTTAAACGTGAGGGGGGATCTTAAAGGCCTCTGACCCCTTTATAACAAGGAACGAGCCCTTTAAGAGATGGGGGACGGGTCTGTCCCTTTAAGACACTGAAGACCCCTTTAAGAGCTGAGGGGCTCTTAAAGGAGCTCTGTCCCTTTAAGACAAGGAATAGCCCCTTTAAGAAAGAGAGACCTCTTAAAAGGGCTCTGTCTCTTTAAGACAGCGAAAGGAACCTTTGGTGGGTGTCTCTTAAAAGGGGTCTGTCTCTTTAAGACACGGAAGAGCCCCTTTAAGAAATGGGGGGGGGCCCTTAAAGGGGCTCTGTCCCCTTTAAAACAGGGAAAGGCCCCTTTAAGAAATGGGGGGGCTCTTAAAAGAGCTCTGTCCCTTTAAGACAATGAAGAGCCCCTTTAAGAAATAGGGGTGCTATTAAAAGGGGCTCTGTCCCTTTAAGATAGAGAAAAGCCCCTTTAAGATATGGGGGTCTCTTAAAGAGGCTCTGTCCATTTAAGACAGGAAAAGCCCCTTTAAGAGATGGGCAGTGCCCCTTTAAGAGCCGCCCTCATTGGTCCCCATTGCCCCTTTAAGGCCCCCCCCCCACCGTACGTACCCGTTCCCGTCACCCCCCGCGCGTCCAAGATGGCGGCGCCCACGGAGCCGCCGGAGCTGCGCGTGCTCCGGGGTCGCGGCCTCGTCTTCGCCCCGGGGTCGGCGCGCGCGCTGCGGGAGCGGCACCACGTGACCGGCGCCCTCCTGGGGCCCCGCCCACCCCCCGGCCGAGGCCACGCCCCCTCCGGCCGGGGCCACGCCCCCTGCCCCCGGGGGTCGCGCGCGGGGTCACTTCCGGCGCTGCTGCTTCCGGAGGAGCTGAGGCTGCTGCGGGAGGGGGGAGGAGTGCGCGTGCGCGGGGGAGGGGTGAGAGGGGGGGGGGGGAGGGGCTATGGGGGAGGGGCTATGGGGCAGATATGGGGGCTATGGGGTATCTATGGGGGGGCTATGGGCCTATAGGGCAGCTATGGGGCATATATGGGGGGCTATGGGGCAGGAATGGGGCAGATATGGGGGGATATGGGGGTTATGGGGCTGTTATGGGGGGCTATGGGGGGGATATGGGGCAGATATGGGGGGTATGGGGTAGCTATGGGGCTGCTATGGGGGAGATATAGGGGGTTATAGGGGCCTAGGGGGCAGATATGGGGGCTATGGGGCAGCTGGGGGGGGGGGTTATAGGGCTGATATGGGGGGGCTATGGGGCAGCAATGGGGCAGATATGGGGGCTATGGGGCAGCAGTGGGGCAGATATGTGGGACTATGGGGCAGATATGGGGGTTATGGGGTAGATATGAGGGCAATAGGGTAGCTATAGGGGGGTTATAGGGCTGATATGGGGGTTATGGGGCTGTTATGGGGGGCTATGGGGCAGCTATGGGGGGTTTATGGGGTTGATATAGTGGTTATGGGGTAGGTATAGGTGGGTTATGGGTCAGATACAGGGGTTATGGCGCTGATAGGGGATTATGGGGTAGATATAGGGAGTTATGGGGTAGCTATGGCGTATCTATGGGGGGTTATGGGGCTGATATGGGGGTAATGGGGCAACCACTGCCCCCTTCTTATTCCCTCCCCTTCCAGGCACAGGATGAGCCGGAGCAGAGCCCCACAGGTATGGGGGGGGGCAGTTATGGGGCTCTATGGGGCAGCTATGGTGCCCTATGGGGCAGTTATGGGTGCTATGGGGCAGCTGTGGTGCCCTATGGGGCAGTTATGGGTGCTATGGGGCAGCTATGGGGTGCTATGGAGCAGCTATGGTGCCCTATGGGGCAGTTATGGGGCTCTATGGGGCAGCCCCACATTAACCCCTCCCCCTCTTGCAGCCCCCCCTCCTCTGGAGCCTTCAGCCCCTCCCCCACCCCCGGAGAGGAGCTGCCCCTCCCCCACCCCCTGCCCCACACATGAGCATCGATACCAGGTGTATAAGGATCTATGGGGCAGGGGCCTCTACCTGACCCACGGCGGCAAGTTCGGGGGCGACTTCCTGGTGTACCCAGGTATGGGGCAGCGGTGGGGACGCTATGGGGCTCTATGGGGTCTATGGGGTCTATGGGTCTCTATGGTCTCTATGGGTCTCTATGGGTCTCTATGGGTCTCTATGGTCTCTATGGGTCTCTATACTCTCTATGGGTCTCTATGTTCTCTATGGGTCTCTATGGGTCTCTATGGGTCTCTATGGGTCTCTATGGGTCTCTATGGTCTCTATGGTCTCTATGGTCTCTATGGTCTCTATGGGTCTCTATGGGTCTCTGTGTCTCTATGGTCTCTATGGGTCCCTATGGAGTCTCTATGGGTCCCTATGTGTCTCTATGGGGTCTCTATGGATCTCTATGGGTCTCTATGTGTCTCTATGGGTCTCTATAGGTCTCTATGGGTCTCTATGGGTCTCTATGTGTCCCTATAGGTCTCTATGGGTCTCTATGGGTCTCTATGTGTCTCTATAGGTCTCTATGTGTCTCTATATGTCCCTCTCTGCCCCTCCCCCCCAGGCCCCCCCTCCCTGTTCCACGCCTCCTCCCTGGTCACGTGCCTCTCTCCTGGCTCCCGATTGGCTCTCGGCTCCCTCGTGACCTTTGCCCGGCTGGGGACCCACGTGAGGAAGACCCTGGTGCTGAGCTCCCCTGGGCCGCCAGGGGGCGGCCCCGTCTACACCTCTGTCCAATGGCGTGCCGACCTGGGCTGATCACGTGACTGCAGGCGGCCAATGACAGCGAGGGAAAGGGTTACATTGGACCAATGGGGTGCAGACCTGGGCTGATCACGTGACTGCAGGCGGCCAATGACAGCGAAGGGAAGGGTTTCATTGGACCAATGGAGCCTGACCACGTGACTGCAGGCAGCCAATAACAGCAAAGGAAAGGGTTTCATTGGACCAATGGCGTGCCGACCTGGGCTGATCACGTGACTGTGAGGAGCCAATGACAGCGAAGGAAAGGGTTCCATTGGACCAATGGGGCGCAGACCTCGCCTGAGATCATGTGACTGCGAGCGGCCAATTAAAGCAGAGGAAAGGGTTTTATTGGACCAATGAGGAACAAGGGGGGGGGGAGGGTTATACTTGGGGGTCACTGCCCCATAAGTGGGGGTTGGCGACCCACACTTGGGGGTCACTGTAGCCCCATAGTTACCCTATAAGTGACCCATAGGACCCCTATATTCCCCCCCATGCCCCCTAACTGGGGGATGGTGGGGGAGGGAGGTTGGGTTTGAGTTAAGGGGGTGCTGTGGGTCATAAGTGGGTCTCGTTGCCCCACACTTGGGGGTCAGCCTAACGCTATAACTGCCCCATAGACCCCTATATTCCCACCCATACCCACTCTATAGCTGTCCCATAAGACCCTCACATCTCCCTTCATGGCCCCAACAGCGCACCCTCTCCGCCCCATAGCGCCCCCTATCCTCCCCATATCCACCCCACAGCGCCCCCTATCCTCCCCATATCCACCCCATAGCACCCCCTATCTGCCCCCATCTGCCCCATAGTGCCCCCTATCCACACCATAGCGCCCCCTATCTACCCCATAGACCCCCTTCAGCCCCATATCCTACCCCATATCCACCCCACATCACCCCCTATACACCCCATAGCACCCTCTATCCACCCCACAGCGCCCCCTCTCCACCCCACATAGCCCCCTATTCACCCCATAGCGCCCCATAGACACTAGTGAACCCACAACTCCCCCTCCCCACCCCACATTGCCCCCTATCCACCCCCTATCTGCCCCATAGCGCCCCCTATCCACCCCATATCCACCCCCCATCTCCCCTATACACTAACCGACCTCCAAGCCGCCACCCCCTCCCTCGATGCCGTCAGCAGCAGCCCCGGACACTGCGGATGCCACCGGAGCTCCTTGAGCTCCCCCTCCCCCTGGTGCAGGAACAGGAGCTGTGGGGGCAGCCCCTGCACCGAGGGGTCCTCGTCGGGCTCAGGCTCCGCCCCCTCCACGCCCAGATCCCATTGGCTGACGACGTCGTCGCCGCCGGCGGCCGCGAGGACCCCGCTGGCCTCCGGGTGCCACTGCAGGGCCACGATGGGGCCTCGGTGCTGCTTGAAGGTGGCCACGCTGGTGCCTGTCTGGGGGGGGAGATGGGGGTTATTGTGGGGGGGGGTATGGGGGGCTGTGGGGTGGGATATGGGGTGGTTATAGGGGGGCTATGGGGTGGTTATAGGGGGTCTATGGGGGGGGTTATAGGGGGTCTATGGGGTGGTTATGGGGGACTATGGGGTGGTTATGGGGCGCTATGGGGTGGGATGTGGGGCTCAACAGGTTCTATGGGGTGGTTATGGGGGCCTATGGGGAAGGATATGGGGCTGGAAGGGGTATATGGGGTGGAATGTGGGGCTGAAGGGGGTCTATAAGGTGGTTATAGGGGGCTATGGGGGGGTTATAGGGGGTCTATGGGGTGATTATGGGGGGCTATGGGGTGGGGTGTGGGGCTGAAAGGGAGCTATGGGGGGGATATGGGGCTGAAGGGGGTCTATGGGGGGCTATGGGGTGAGATGTGGGGCTGGAGGGGGTCTATGGGGTGGTTATAGGGGGTCTATGGGGTGGTTATGGGGGGCTATGGGGTGGTTATAGCAGGGGTATGGGGTGGGGTGTGGGGCTCAAGAGTTTCTATGGGGTGGTTATGGGGTAGGATATGGGGCTGAAGGGGGTCTATGGGGGTCTATGGGGTGATTATGGGGGGCTATGGGGTGGGATGTGGGGCTGAAGGGGGTCTATGGGGTGGTTATAGGGGGTCTATGGGGTGGTTATGGGGATGGTATGGGGTGGTTATGGGGAGGCTATGGGGTGGGATGTGGGGCTCAAGAGTTTCTATGGGGTGGTTATGGGGCACGATATAGGGCTGTAGGGGGTCTATGGGGTGGTTATGGGGGGCCTATGGGCAGGATGTGGGGCTCAATAGGTTCTATGGGGTGGTTATGGGGGGCTATGGGGTAGGATATATGGCTGAAGGGGAGCTATGGGGCAGGTTGAGGTGTCTATGGGGCCCCTATAGGTTTATATGGGTTTCTATGGGTCTCTATGTCTCTCTATGTGTCTCTATGGTCTCTATGTGTCTCTATGTGTCTCTATGGTCTCTATGTTTCTCTATAGTCTCTATGTCTCTCTATGGTCTCTATGTCTCTCTATTTGTCTCTATGGTCTCTATGGTCTCTATGGTCTCTATGTGTCTCTATGGTCTCTATGTGTCCCTATAGGTCCCTATATGTCCCTATGGGGCTGACCTGGAACCGCCTCAGGTCCCACACTCTGATGGCTCCATCATCTCCCCCGCTCAGCAGGTAGGGGTCGCTGTGGCTCCAGCTGAGCGCGTTGACGTCATCAGCGTGCGCCGCGGGCGCCACCAAGCGGCAGGCGCGGGTGGGGGGGGCCCGGATGTCCCAAACCCGCAGGGAGGCGTCGGCGGAGCAGGAGCAGAAGACCTGGGACCATAGAGAGGAGAGGAGAGAGTGACCAGAGAGACCATACAGACCCATATAGAGACCCATAGAGACTATAGAGAGTATAGAGAGAGCATAGAGAGACTATAGGGACCATAGATACTATGGAGTCACCATAGAGTATAAAGACCATAGAGACTATAGAGTGACCATAGAGACTATAGAGTGACCATAGAGAGTATAGAGACCATAGAGAGAGCATAGAGACCCACAGAGCCCCCATAGTACCCCATAGAAACCCCATAGAGCCCCCACAGAGCCCCATAGAACCCCTATAACACCCCATAGAACCCCCATAACACCCCACAGATCCCCCATAACACCCCAGAGCCCCATAGAACCCCACAGTGCCCCATAGAGCCCCCACAGAACCCCATACAACCCCCATAGAACCCCATAATACCCTACAGATTCCCATAACACCCCATAGAGCCCCACAGAACGTCATAACACCCCATAGAGACCCAGAGAACCCCCATAGAACCCCCATAACACCCCACAGATCCAAATAGAACCCCATAGAGCCCCCACAGTACCCCATAACACCCCATAGAACTGCCATAACACCCCACAGAGCCCCATAGAACCCCCATAACACCCCATAGAGCCCCCACAGAACTCCATAGAACCCCCATAACACCCCATAGAGCCCCATAGAACCCCATAGCACCCCACAGACCCCCATAGCACCCCACAGAACCCCCATAGCACCCCATAGAACCCCACAGCCCCCCCCCCTCACCGAGGGCTCATTGGGTGACCACTGCAGGTCCTCCACGGACTGGCTGTGCCCCAGCAGGGGTCTCTGATCCACAGCCCCATAGAATCCCACAGAACCCCCATAACACCCCATAGAAACCCCATAGAGCCCCATAGAACCCCCATAACACCCCACAGATCCCCATAACACCCCATAGCACCCCCGTAACACCCCATAGCACCCCATAGGAATGCATAGCACCCCATAGCGCCCCATAGAACCCAATAGCACCCCATAGCACCCCATAGGAATGCATAGCACCCCATAGCGCCCCATAGAACCCAATAGCACCCCATAGCAGCCCATAGGAACGCATAGAACCCCCATAGCCCCCCCCCCTCACCGAGGGCTCATTGGGTGACCACTGCAGGTCCTCCACGGACTGGCTGTGCCCCAGCAGGGGTCTCTGATCCACAGCCCAACCCCCCCCCCTGCGGCCGCCACACATGGATCCGGCCGGAGCAGTCCCCGGACAGCAGCTGCCCTGGGGGCGGGGACAGGGGGTCAGGACACGCCCCCTCCCCGGGTGGCCACGCCCCATATCCCAGACCACGCCCCCTCCTCTGGGTGGCCACGCCCCCTATCTCAGACCACGCCCCCTCCCCTGGATGGCCACGCCTACTCGTTTAGGCCACGCCCCCTCTCCCATCAGTAATGGTCGCGTCTAGTCGCTTAGGCCACGCCCCCCCGGCAACTGGGTTAGGCCACGCCCCCTCCAGGGGTGGCCACGCCTACTCGCTTAGGCCACGCCCCCCAAGACGGGGCAATTTACAGACCCATAGCGATGCTTTGGGCCCTATAGAACCCCCATAGCCCCCCCCCAAGCCCCATAGCCCCATAGCACCCCCATCCCCACAGAGCCCTCCCATCCCCATAGACCCCATAGCCCCATAGACCCCCCATATCCCCCATATCCCCATACCCCCCATCCCCATAGCACCCCCATATCCCTAGAGCCCCCATCCCCATAGCCCCCCCCAAGCCCTATACATCCCATATCCCCCCCCATCCCCATTGAAGCCCCCATCCCCATAGCCCCCATATCCCCATAGCCCCCCCATCCCCATAGACCCCCTCAACGCCATAGACACCCCCATATCCCCATAGACCACATCATCCCCATAGACCCCCTCATATTCCCATAGACCCACATATCCCCCCCATCCCCATTGAACCCCCCCCATCCCCATACCCCCCATATCCCCATACCCCCATCCCCATAGCCCCCATAGCCCCCCCATCCCCATAGACCCTCTCAACCCCATAGACCCCCCCCATCCCCATAGCCCCCATATCCCCATAGACCCCCCATCCCCATATCCTCCCCATCCCCATTGAACCCCCCCATCCCCATTGAACCCCCCCCCATCCTCATAGCCCCCATATCCCCATAGACCCCCCCATATCCCCATAGCACCCTCATCCCCATAGACCCCCCCATATCCCCATAGCACCCCCCATATGCCCCATATCCCCCCATCCCCATAGACCCCATATCCCCCATCCCCATATCCCCCCCATATCCCCATAGCCCCCATATCCCCATAGACCCCCTTGAGCCCCATATCCCCATAGCCCCCCCCATATACCCCATATCCCCCCCCATCCCCCCCGTCCCCATTGACCCCCATAGCTCCCCCCCACCCCCATAGCCCCGCCCCCCTCATTACCATTCACAGTGGGCGACCAATCCAACGCGTAGCCTTCGCCCATGTGACCAGTGAAGGTGCAGAGGGGGTCCAGGGGGGGCTGTTCCTTTAGGACCAACCCCCCCCCACCCTCCAGCCCCCCAAGTGCCTCCAGGGCCCCCCTTAAAGACACGACCTCCACCTGACCCCGATCCGACCACATGGCCACAACCGGCCCCATAGAGCCCAGCTCGGTCACCTGGGGGGGGGACATATGGGGGTCAATGGGGGGCCTATGGGGTGATGGGGGGGTCCTATGGGGGGATATTGGGGTGGTGGGGGGGTCCTATGGGTGTCTATGGGGTGATGGGAGGGGTATGGGGGTGATGGGGGGGTCCTATAGGTGTCTATGGGGTGATGGGGGGGTCCTATGGGTTCCTACTGGGGTGCAGGGGGGTTCCTATGGGTGTCTATGGGGGTGATGGAGGGGTCCTATGGGTGTCTATGGGGGTGATGGGGGGGTCCTATGGGTGTCTATGGGGGTGATGGGGGGGTATGGGGGTGATGGAGGGGTCCTATGGGTGTCTATGGGGTGATGGAGGGGTCCTATGGGTGTCTATGGGGGTGATGGGGGGGTCCTATGGGTGTCTATGGGGGTGATGGGGGGGAATTGGGGTGATGGGGGGGTCCTATGGGTGTCTATGGGGTGATGGGGGGGGTATGGGGGTGATGGGGGGGTCCTATGGGTGTCTATGGGGGTGATGGGGGGGTATGGGGGTGATTGGGGGGTCCTATGGGGGGATATTGGGGTGCAGGGGGGTTCCTATGGGTGTCTATGGGGTGATGGGGGGGGTATGGGGGTGATGGGGGGTCCTATGGGTGTCTATGGGGTGATGGAGGGGTCCTATGGGTGTCTATGGGGTGATGGGGGGTTCCTATAGGTGTCTATGGGGTGATGGAGGGGTCCTATGGGGGTGATGGAGGGGGTATTGGGGTGATGGACGGGTCCTACAGGTGCCTATGGGGGGGGATTGGGGTGATGGAGGGGTCCTATGGGTGTCTATGGGGTGATGGGAGGGTCCTATGGGGGTAATGGGGGGGATTGGGGTGATGGAGGGGTCCTATGGGTGTCTATGGGGGTCAAGAGGGGTACTATGGGTGTCTATTGGGGGGTATTGGGGTGGGGGGGGTCCTATGGGTGTCTATGGGGGTGATGGGGGGGTCCTATGGGTGCCTATTGGGGTCCTATGGGTTCCTATTGGGGTGCAAGGGGGGTTCCTATGGGTGCCTATGGGGGGATATTGGGGTGATGGGGGCTCCTATGGGGGGATATTGGGGTCCTATGGGTTCCTATGGGGGTGCAGGGGGTTCCTATTGGGCTGCGGGGGGGTTCCTATGGGTGCCAATGGGGGTGATATTGGGGTGCATGGAGGGGTTCCTATGGGTGCCTATGGGGGTGATGGGGGGGCTCATGTGCGTGCCTATTGGGGGGTATTGGGGTGGGGGGGGTCCTATGGGTGCCTATTGGGGTGATGGGAGGGTATGGGGGTGATGGGGGGGTCCTATGGGTTCCTACTGGGGTGCAGGGGGGTTCCTATAGGGGGATATTGGTGTGATTGGGGTTCCTATGGGTTCCTACTAGGGTGCAGGTGGGGTTCCTATGGGGGGATATTGGGGTGCATGGAGGGGTTCCTATGGGGGGATATTGGGGTCCTATGGGTTCCTATTGGGGTGCGGGGGGGTTCCTATGGGTGCCAATGGGGGTGATATTGGGGTGCATGGAGGGGTTCCTATGGGTGCCTATGGGGGTGATGGGGGGGGATTGGGGTGATGGAGGGGTCCTATGGGTGCCTATTGGGGGATATTGGAGTCCTATGGGTTCCTATGGGGAGATATTGGGGTGCAGGTGGTTCCTATGGGTTCATATTAGGGTGCAGGGGGTTCCTATGGGTTCATATTGGGGTGCAGGGGGTTCCTATGGGGGTGCATGGGGGTTCGTATGGGTTCATACTGGGGTCCTATGGGTTCCTATGGGGGTGCAGGGGGGTTCCTATGGGGGGATATTGGGGTGCAGGGGGGATATGGGGTTGCAGGGGGGCCAGTACCCGTATGCGGTTGATAGCCCCATAGTGTGGGGCCATGGCCAGCAGCAGCTGGGGCTGGTGCCCCCCATCCTCATCCTCATCTTCATCCTCATCCTCATCCTCACTGCTGGAGCCCCCCCCCCTGCGCCGCAGCCCATGCAGGTTCTGCATCTTCATCACCAGCAGCCTGGGGGAGATATGGGATCTATGGGGCGCTATGGGGCTCAATGGGTCCCTATGGGTCCCTATAGTCTCTATGGGGTCCATATAGTCCCTATGGGTCCCAATGAGTCCCTGCAGTCTCTATGGGGTCCATATAGTCTCTATGGGGCTTGATGGTCCCTATGGATCCCAATGGGTCCCTATAGTCTCTATGGGGCTCTGTAGTCTCTATGGGGTCCATATAGTCCCTACGGGGCTCGATGGTCCCTATGGGTCTCAATGGGTATCTATAGTCTCTATGGGTCTCTATGGGTCCCAATGGTCTCTATGGGGTCTCTATGGTCCCTATGTGTCCCAATGGGTCCCTATAGTCTCTATGGATCCCAATGGGTCTCTATAACCTCTATGGATATCCATGGGGTCCCTATAGGGCCCATGGGGTCTCTATGGTCCCTGTGGGTCCAAATGGGTCCCTGTAGTCTATGGATCCCAATGGGTCTCTATAACCTCTATGGATCTCCATGGGGTCTCTATGGGTCTCTATGTGTCTCTATGGGTCTCTATAGGGTCTCTATGGATCCCTATGCATCTCTATGGGTTTCTATGGGGACCCAATAGGTCTCTATGGGGTCCCTATGGGTCTCTATGGGGTCCTCATGGGTCTCTATGGGTCCCTATGCGTCCCTATGTGTCTCTATGGGTCTCTATGTGTCTCTATGGGTCTCTATGTGTCCCTATGGGTCTCTATGGGGTCTCTATGTGTCTCTATGGGGTCTCTATGGGCACTCACCGGTTGCCCTGTGCCGTCGGGGCCTGGGTGCCTGCACACAGCAGCAGGGACAGGGGCAGCTCCTCCCGACCCTCACCCAGCTGGTCCCGGATCACATCCAAGCTCAGGCAGGGGCATCCTGTGGGGGAAGGACCCAGAGAGACACATGGAGACCCATAGGGACCCATAGAGACATATAGGGACACATAGAGAGACATAGAGAGACATAGAGACACATAGGGACCCATAGAGACATATAGGGACACATAGAGAGACATAGAGAGACATAGAGACACATAGGGACCCATAGAGACATATAGGGACACATAGGGACACATAGAGACACATAGAGACACATAGAGACACATAGAGAACATAGAAACACATAGGGACACATAGAGACCCATAGAGACCCCATAGAGACATATAGGGACACATAGGGACACATAGAGATCCATAGGGACCCATAGAGACATATAGGGACACATAGGGACACATAGAGATCCATAGGGACCCCATAGAGACATATAGGGACACATAGAGATCCATAGGGACCCATAGAGACATATAGGGACACATAGGGACACATAGAGATCCATAGGAACCCCATAGAGAGACATAGAGACACATAGAGAGACATAGACACACATAGAGCCACATGGAGACACATAGAGACCATACAGACCCATAGAGACCATAGAGACCAATAGGGACCCACAGAGACCCATAGAGACCATAGACACCCATAGAGACCCATAGAAACCATAGAGACCCATTGACCCCCATTGTCCCCCATAGCGCCCCATAGAGCCCCACAGAGCCCCATAGAACCCCATAGCTCCGCTCTTACCGGTCCCAGCTCGGTGATACAACACATAGGCCTCTTCATCCATGACCAGCTCCTCATCGGGCCCCAGCGGAGGCCCCACCCCGGGTATATAGACCCCGGGTTCCGTGGGGCTCTGTGGGTCTCTATGGGGCTCTATGGGGTCTCTATGGGGCTCTATGGGGTCTCTATGGGTCCCTATGGGGTCTCTATGGGGCTCTATGGGGTCTCTATGGGGCTCTATGGGGTCTCTATGGGGCTCTATGGGGTCTCTATGGGGCTCTATGGGGTCTCTATGGGGCTCTATGGGGTCTCTATGGGGCTCTATGGGGCCCGTAGAGCGGTGGGACGAGCGGCGGCGGCGTGGCGTCCTGCGCGGCGCCATCTTGGATCTGAGGGGGGGGGCAGCGGCTTCCGGTGGGAGCACTTCCGGTGGGGAGCACTTCCGGTGCGGCGCCGTTGCCGTGGAGACGGGGCGAGGCCACGCCCCCTCAGCATCACCATTACCACCCATAGAGACCCATAGATACCCCATAAACCCCCATAGACACCCCATAGATACCCCATAGATACCCCATAGATACCCCATAGATACCCATACGGCCTCCCAGTGCCCCATTGATACCTGCTGATCCCTATAGAACCCCCACAGGGAGCCCTATATGGCTACAGATCCCTTTAGAACCCCTATAGGGACGACTATATGGCTGCAGTTCCCTACAGAACCCCTATAGGGTGCCCTATATGGCTACAGATCTCTTTAGAACCCCTATAGGGTGCCCTATATGGCTGCTGATCCCTATAGAACCCTTATAGGGACCCCTATATGGTTGCTGATCCCTATAGAACCCCCATAGGGAGCCCTATATGGCTGCTGATCCCCATAGAACCCCTATAGGCTGCCCTATATGGCTGCTGATCCCCATAGAACCCCCATAGGGACCCCTATATGGCTGCTGATCCCTATAGAACCCCTATAGGGAGCCCTATATGGCTGCAAACCCCTATAGAACCTGTGTACAGACCCCTGTATGGCTGCAGATATCCCTATAGAACCCCTATAGGGACCCCATACTCCCATAGAACCCCTATAGGGAGCCCTATATGGCTGCAAACCCCTATAGAACCTGTGTACAGACCCCTGTATGGCTTCCGATCCCTATAGAACCCCCATAGGGACCCCATACTCCCATAGAACCCCTATAGGGAGACCCATATGGCCGCAGACCCCTATAGCCACCCCATAGAGACCCCCCACAGACACCATAGGGCTGAGATCCCCTATACCCCCCATAGGAGCCCATAGGTTCAGGGGCCCATAGGGCACCTTTATTGCAGCACAAAGGGGGGGACCCCCCAACATCACAGAGCTGGGGGGGGGTCCCCACCAGTGTCCGGGGGGGGGCTCGGGGGGGGCCCCCCCAATCCCAGCAGCTCCTGCAGCGCCGGGGGCAGGTCCTGGGGGGATAAAGGGGGGGTCAATGGGGGGCAATGGGGTGGGGTCAATGGGGGGTAAATGGGGTTCAATGGGGTGGGGTCAATGGGGGGTGAATGGGGTTCAATGGGGGTCAATGGGGGTGAATGGGGTTCAATGGGGGTCAATGGGGGTGAATGGGGGTGAATGGGGTTCAATGGGATCAATGGGGATCAATAGGATTCAATGGGGGGTCAATCAGCTGGGGTCAATGGGGTTCAATGGGTTTCAATGGGGGTCAATGGGGTTCAATGAGGGTAAATGGGGTTCAATGAGGGGAGTAAGTGGGGGGTTGATGGGGTTCAATGGGGGGCCAATGGGGTTCATTGGGGGGGTCAATGGAGGTCAATGGGGTTCAATGGGGATCAATAGGATTCAATGGGGGGTCACTCGGGTGGGGTCAATGGGGTTCAATGGGTTTCAATGGGGGTCAATGCGGATGAATGGGGGTAAATGGGGTTCAATGAGGGGAGTCAGTGGGGGGTTGATGGGGTTCAATGGGGGGTGAATGGGGTTAAATGGGGGTCAATGGGGAGGTCAATAGGGTTCAATGGGGTTCAATGGGGGGGTGAATGGGGTTCAATGGGGCTCAATGGGGTGGTAAATGGGCTGGGTTCAATGGGTTTCAATGGGGGGTCAAAGGGGTTCAATGGGTTTCAATGGGGTTCAATGGGGAGGTCAATGGGGTTCAATGGGGAGGTCAATAGGGTTCAATGGGGTTCAATGGGGTCAATGGGGAGGTCAATAGGGTTCAATGGGGTTCAATGGGGTCAATGGGGAGGTCAATAGGGTTCAATGGGTTCCAATGGGGTTCAATGGGGTTCAATGGGGAAGTCAATGGGTTTCAATGGGGGTCAATGGGGTGTCCCTGTTTTGGGGTGCTCACAGGTGCTGCCTTCAGCTGCAGCAGGAACCCCTCAGCCCTGCTCAGCACCAGATCCGGATCCAACCATGGGCCCTGTGGGGGGGGACAGGGATGGTGCCACATGGGGGGGTCCCCAGCCCCATATCCCAACATCCCCAGCCCCATATCCCACTGTCCCCATCCCCATATCCCACTGCCCCCATCCCCATATCCCAATGTCCCCATCCCCATATCCCAATGTCCCCATCCCCATATCCCACTGTCCCCATCCCCATACCCCAATGTCCCCATATCCCAATGCCCCCATCCCCATATCCCAATGTCCCCATATCCCACTGTCCCCATCCCCATATCCCAATGTCCCCATCCCCATATCCCAATGTCCCCATCCCCATATCCCAATGTCCCCATCCCCATATCCCATTGTCCCCATCCCCATACCCCAATGTCCCCATATCCCAATGCCCCCATCCCCATATCCCAATGTCCCCATATCCCACTGCCCCCATCCCCATATCCCAATGTCCCCATCTCCATATCCCAATGTGCCCATCCCCATATCCCAATATCCCCATCCCCATATCCCACTGCCCCCATCCCCATATCCCCATCCCCATATCCCACTGCCCCCATCCCCATATCCCAATGTCTCCATCCCCATATCCCATTGCCCCCATCCCCATACCCCAATGTCCTCATCCCCATATCCCAATATCCCCATCCCCATATCCCAATATCCCCATCCCCATATCCCAATGCCCCCATCTCCATATCCCCATCCCCATATCCCATTGCCCCCATTCCCATTCCCATCCTCACCTCCTCCCTGCCATGCTCCTCATCCATGTCCCCATCCCTGTTGTTGGGGGGCTGTGGGGGGAGGTCCCCGTCCCCTTCCTCCCCCTCCCCCTCCTCTTCCTCCTCCTCCTCCTCCTCTTCGGCCTCGCTCAGCACCAGGAGGGAGCTCAGCACCAGCAGCAGGAAGTTGGGACATGGCAGCCCCGTCCACAGCACCTGGAGCAGGGGCAGGGATGGGAGACCCCATAGAGCTGACCCCATAGACCTCACCCCATAGACCCCATAGACATCACCCCATAGACCCCATAGACCTCACCCCATAGAGCTCACCCCATAGACCCCATAGACCTCACCCCATAGACCCCATAGACCTCACCCCATGGACCTCACCCCATGGACCTCACCCCATGGACCTCACCCCATAGACCCCATAGACCTCACCCCATAGACCTCACCCCATAGACCCCATAGACCTCACCCCATGGACCTCACCCCATGGACCTTACATCCCATACACTCCATATATCCCATACCCCATACACCTCATGCAACCCATATATCCCATATCCCACCCTCCATACCCTATACCCCGCATCCTCATATCCCCATACCCCAATGCCATATACCTTGTATTTCATACCTCATATTCCATACCCCACATCCCACAGCCTCATGCTCCAAATCCCAATGCCATGTATCCCATATCCCATATCCCATCTTCCAATACCACATATCCCATATTTCATAGCCCTTATGCCATATATCCCATACCCCATTCTCCATACCTAATATCCCATACCCTATAACTCAATATCCTGCATCCCAATGTTATACATCCCATATCCCATACCCCCATATCGCATCTATACCATATCCCACATCCCTTACCCCATATCCCATCTATCCCACATCCCATACCCCCTGTCCCACATCCCACCTAATCCATATCCCATATCTCATCTATCCCATACCCAATCTATTCCACATCCCATCTATCCCACATCCCATATCCCATCTATCCCACAGTCCAAATCCCACATCCCATATCCCATCTATCCCATATCCCATCTATCCCATATCCCATCTATTCCACATCCCATATCCCATCTATCCCATATCCCATATCCCATCTATCCCACATCCCATATCCCATCTATTCTACATCCCATACCCCATACATCCCATACACCCCATATATCTCATACCCCATACATCTCATACCTCATACATCCCATACACCCCATATATCCCATACCCCATACATCCCATACCCCATACATCCCATATCCCATACACCTCATATATCCCATACCCCATACATCCCATACCCCATACATCCCATATCCCATACACCCCATATATCTCATACCCCATATATCCCATACCCCATATATCCCATCCATCCCACACCCCCAGTACCTCCCACAGCCTCATGGTCCCCTCAAGCCCCATCAGGGGCTGGAACCGGAGCTGGAGCCACCGGGAGCAGCATCTCCTGGTCCCCCTGACCTCTGCCGTCACCATGGCAACGGGGATGGAGACAGCACCTTAGGGGGGTCCCATTGTTGGGGTACCCCCCCCCCATTTGGGGGTCCCATTGTTGGGGTTCCCCCCCCCCATCTGGGGGTCCCATTGTTGGGGTACCCCCCCCCCATTTGGGGGTCCCATTGTTGGGGGTGCCCCCCCCATTTGGTGGCCCCATTGTTGGGGTCCCCCCCCCCATTTGGTGGTCCCATTGTTGGGGTGCCCCCCCCCCACTTGGTGGTCCCATTGTTGGGGTGCCCCCCCCCATTTGGTGGCCCCATTGTGGGGGTCCCCCCCCCATTTGGGGGTCCCATTGTTGGGGTTCCCCCCCCATTTGGGGGTCCCATTGTTGGGGTGCCCCCCCCCATTTGGGGATCCCATTGTTGGGGTGTCTCCCCCCCCATTTGGGGGTCCCATTGTTAGGGCTGCCCCCCCCATTTGGTGGTCCCATTGTTGGGGTGCCCCCCCCATGTTCTCACCCAGCCGTGGCTCCAGTACCCCCAGTAACTGTCCCACTTCTCCCAGTTGCTGCTTCAGCCTCTCCTGGCTTGGCCCAAAGCTGCTCCCCTGGGGGGGGGACCCCAAAAAGGGGGGGGGGGGTTAAAACCAGGCCCCTCCCCCCCCCCCAAGCCCCCTTGAAGGCACTTTTGGGGTCCCATTTCCCCCTCCCTATTTGGGCCCCCCCCACTTTTGCCCCCCCCCCACCTTTAGGGTCACCCCTATTTGGGGTCATCCCCCCCATATTTAGGGCCCCCCCTTTTCCCTTTGCCCCCCCCTTTTACAGTCCCCCCCTTTAGGGTCCCCCCCATATTTTGCCCCTCCCCCCTTGGGAACTTCCTCTTTGCCCCCCCCCTTTTGGGACCCCCTCTTTTAGTGTCCCCCCCTTTCCCCCCCCCCCCCAATTTGGGGTCCCCCCCTTATTTTGCTCCCCCACCCATTGGGACCCCCCCTCTTTCCCCCCCCCCATTTGGGGTCCCCCCCTCACCACCAGCTCCATGATGCTGCTGAACCCCCAAAAGGCCTCGGCCTCATCGGGGATCACACTCAGGAGGGGGGGCAGGAGCTCGCTCATGCCATGCACGTACCCTGGGGGGGGGGGGGGGGGTCAGAAGGGACCCCCCTTCAACCCCCCCATCGCCCCTTTAAGGCCTCCCCCATAGCCTCTTTAAGAGGTCCCCCTCCCATGGCCCCTTTAAGAGGCCCCCCCATGGTCCCTTTAAGAGCCCCCCCACATGGCCCCTTTAAGGCCCCCCCCCCCATGGCCCCTTTAAGAGCCCCCCCCCCATAGCCCCTTTAAGGCCCCCGCCATGGCCCCTTTAAGAACCCCTCCCATGGCCCCTTTAAGAGCCCCCCCCCATGGCCCCTTTAAGAGATCCCCCCATGACCCCTTTAAGAGACCCCCCCCCATAGGCCCCTTTAAGAGCTCCCCCATTGCCCCTTTAAGAGGCCCCCCCATGGCCCCTTTCAGAAATGGCCCCTTTAAGAGGCCCCTCCCATGGCCCCTTTAAGGGCCTTATGACCCCTTTAAGACGCCCCCCCATGGCCCCTTTAAGAGGCCCCCCCCCCCCCCCCATAGCCCCTTTAAGGCCCCCCCCATACCCAGGTCGAAGTGGTACATGCAGTAGGTCATGAGCACGTCGTGCATCAGCGCCCTCTGCTGGCTGGAGGAGTCCCCATGGCACCGAGCGAGGTCCTTCTCTATGGGGGGGGATGCACATGTGGGGCAATGGAGGGGGTGGGGGGCAGGTTAGGGGGTGATAAGAGGGGTTATGGGGCAGGTTTGGGGGTGATAGAGGGGATATGGGGAAGGTTTGGGGGTGATAGAGGGGTTATGGGGCAGGATTGGGGGTGATAGAAAGGTTATGGGGCAGGTTGGGGGTGATAAGAGGGGTTATGGGGCACGTTTGGGGGTGATAAAGGGGTTATGGGGCAGGTTGGGGGTGATAAGAAGGGTTATGGGGCAGGTTTGGGGGTGATAGAGGGGTTATGGGGCAGGTTTGGGGGTGATAGAGGGGTTATGGGGCAGGTTTGGGGGTGATAGAGGGGTTATGGGGCAGGTTTGGGGGTGAGAGAGGGGTTATGGGGCAGGTTTGGGGGTGAGAGAGGGGTTATGGGGCAGGTTTGGGGGTGATAAGAGGGGTTATGGGGCAGATTGGGGGTGATAAGAGGGGTTATGGGGCAGGTTTGGGGGTGATAAGAGGGGTTATGGGGCAGGTTTGGGGGTGATAGAGGGGTTATGGGGCAGGTTTGGGGGTGATAGAGGGGTTATGGGGCAGGTTTGGGGGTGATAGAGGGGTTATGGGGCAGGTTTGGGGGTGATAGAGGGGTTATGGGGCAGGTTTGGGGGTGATAGAGGGGTTATGGGGCAGGTTTGGGGGTGATAGAGGGGTTATGGGGTAGATTGGGGGTGATAAGAGGGGTTATGGGGCAGGTTTGGGGGTGATAAGAGGGGTTATGGGGCAGGTTTGGGGGTGATAGAGGGGTTATGGGGCAGGTTTGGGGGTGATAGAGGGGTTATGGGGCAGGTTAGGGGGTGATAAGAGGGGTTATGGGGCAGGTTTGGGGGTGATAGAGGGGTTATGGGGCAGGTTTGGGGGTGATAAGAGGGTTTATGGGGCAGGTTTGGGGGTGATAAGAGGGGTTATGGGGCAGGTTTGGGGGTGATAGAGGGGTTATGGGGCAGGTTTGGGGGTGATAGAGGGGTTATGGGGCAGGTTTGGGGGTGATAGAGGGGTTATGGGGCAGGTTTGGGGGTGATAGAGGGGTTATGGGGCAGGTTTGGGGGTGATAAGAGGGGTTATGGGGCAGGTTTGGGGGTGATAGAGGGGTTATGGGGCAGGTTTGGGGGTGATAGAGGGGTTATGGGGCAGGTTTGGGGGTGATAGAGGGGTTATGGGGCAGGTTTGGGGGTGATAAGGGGGGTTATGGGGCAGGTTGGGGGGTGTTAAGAGGGGTTATGGGGCAGGTTTGGGGGTGATAGAGGGGTTTTGGGGCAGGTTTGGGGGTGATAGAGGGGTTATGGGGCAGGTTTGGGGGTGATAGAGGGGTTATGGGGCAGGTTTGGGGGTGATAAGAGGGGTTATGGGGCAGGTTTGGGGGTGATAGAGGGGTTATGGGGCAGGTTAGGGGGTGATCTCTATGGGTCCCTATGGGTCCCTATGGGTCTCTATGGGTCCCTATGGGTCTCTATGGGTCCCTATGGGTCTCTATGGGGCTCACCCAGTCGGTGCCGGTAGCGCCGCAGGAGCCGGTTCCGCTGCAGCTGCCCTGGGCTCTGCGAGCGCCACTGGAGCTTCATGCGGAAATAGGAGGCCCTGGGGCCCCCCCGTTACAATGGGGAGCCCCCAAAGACCCCCATAGCCCCCTATAGACCCCATAGCCACCTATAGCCCCCTATAGCCCTCTATAGCCACCATAGCCCCCCATAGACCCCTATAAACCCCTATAGCCCCCCATACAGCCCTACAGCCCCCTATAGTTCCCATAGACCCCTATAGACCCCATAGCCCCCTATATACCCCCATGGATCACTATAGCCCCCATAGCCCCCCATAGACCCCTATACCCCCCATAGGCCCCTATACCCCCCATAGCCTCCTATATACCCCCATAGACCCCCATAGATCACTATAGCCCCCATAGCCCCCCATAGACCCCTATAGCCCCCTATAGCCCCCGTACCCCCTATATCCCCCCATAGACCCCTATAGCCCCCCATAGACCCCTATAGCCCCCCTATAGTCCCCTATATCCCCCCATAGACCCCCTATAGCCCCCATAGCCCCCCTCACCTCCGCTCAGAGGGGTCCTCGCTGCCCCCCCCCAGCAGCAGCCTCCAGCCCTGGGGCCGAACCTCGGGGCTGAGCCCCTGCAAAGGGGGGGGGGGATGAGAAGGGGGCGTGGCCACCGCAAACCACGCCCCTATATAGATAACCACGCCCCCTACGTAACCACGCCCCATTGTGGCCCCGCCCACCTCTGGTTCCCAGCCAATAGCGTCACCCCCTGCCTAGCCCCGCCCCTACATAGATGACCACGCCCCCACCCAGTGGCTCCGCCCATCTCTGGCTCCCAGCCAATGGCATCACCCCCTGCGTAGCCCCGCCCCTATAGAGATGACCACGCCCCCAACACCACCCCCCCTCCCTGTGGCCCCGCCCACCTCTGGTTCCCAGCCAATTGCATCACCCCCTGCCTAGCCCCGCCCCTATAGAGATGACCACGCCCCTCCCTGTGGCCCCGCCCACCTCTTGCTCCCAGCCAATGGCGTCACCCCCTGCCTAGCCCCGCCCCTCACCCCCCGGAAGATGCGCGCGCGCAGCCCCTCCGGGTCCAGGCTCCGCCCCTCGGGGTCGTGGCTCCGCCCCCACTCCTCTTGCGTCACCGGCGGCCCCCGCGCGGGGGAGGGGCGGGGCCCCAGCCTCACCTGGGGGGGGGGGGGAGCCAATCAGATCACGCCCCCTCCCCTCAAGCCCCGCCCCCTCCCTTAAGCTCCGCCCCCTCCCCTTAAGCTCCGCCCACTCACACAGGCGATGACCTCAAAGGGCGGCTCAGGCTCCGCCCCCTCCTCGCAGGGGGAGGGGCCTCGGGGGCTCCCCCCCCCCAGCAGGCGGCTCAGCCCCCCCACGGTGGCTGCATAGGGACCCTGCAACAGGCGCTGGGGGGGGGGAATGGGGGGGTCAGGAGCTGGGACCCCAATAGGGCCCCCCCCATTGATCCCCCCCATTGATCCTCCCCATTGATCCTCCCCATTGATCCCCTTCCATTGATCCCCCCATTGAACCCCCCATTGATCCCCTCCCCATTGAACCCCCCCATTGATCCCCTCCCATTGAGCCCCCCCATTGATTGCCCCCCCATTGATCCCCTTCCCATTGAACCCCCCCATTGATCACCCCCCATTGATCCCCCCATTGAACCCCCCACACTGAACCCCCCCATTGATCCTACCTCATTGAACCCCCCATTGACGCCTCCCCATTGAACCCCCCCATTGATCCCCTCCCCATTGATCCCCCCCATTGATCCCCCTCCATTGATCCCCCCATTGAACCCCCCCATTGATCTCCTCCCCATTGATCTCCCCCATTGAACCCCCCCCATTGATCCCCCCCATTGATCCCCCTCCATTGATCCACCCCATTAAACCACCCCCATTGATGACCCCTATTGGACCCCCCCCATTGATCGCCCCCTTTGATCCCCCCTCATTGAACCCTCCCATTGATCCCCCCATTGAACCCACCCATTGATCCCACCCCATTAATCCCCCCCATTGATCTCCCCCCATTGACCCCCCAATTGATCCCCCCCATTGACCCCCCATTGACCCCCCCATTGAACCCCCCATTGATCCCCCCTTCCTCCTTCCCCCCCATACTCACAGTAACAAGGCTGGGGGAGGGGCCTGGCCCCGCCTCTTCGGGGGGGGTCACCAGGAACAAGCGGGGGTCATGGGGGTGCCTGGGGGGGGGGGGGGGGGGTCAATGGGGGGGGGGTGGTTTTGGGGTCCCCCCCCCTCCCCCCCCCATCCCCCACTCACGGCCTCAAATGGGGTCCCAGCATCTGCAGCAGCTTCCGGGCCCCCCCCCGTGGGAAGTGCAAGGGGGGGGGGCAGGGGCAGGGCCCCCCCTTGGGCAGCAGCACCAGGAACGGGGGGCGCAGGCCGGGGGGGCCCCAGCGCAGCCCCCACAGCTCCCCCAGCGCCAGGCGGAAGCCGCACACCCAACCTGGGGGGGGGGGGGGGGGTTAAACCAGTATGGACCAGTTCAAACCAGTGCCCCCCCCACACACCATCCCAGTTCATCCCAGTGCCCCCCAGCTTACCGGGGGCTTGGGGACGGGGCCGGGGGGGGCTCAGGACGGCCCAGTCAGGTTCATAGCCAGGGTCTGGTGGCTCCGCCCCTTCCTGGGGGGGGCAATGGGATCACAATGGGGTCAGTGACGTCACAATGGGAACGATGACGTCACAATGGGACCGATGACATCATAATGGGGGTCAAGGATGTCGTAATGGGGTCAATTACAGCACAATAGAATCAATAACGTCACAATGGTGCCAATGAGATCACAACAGGGACAATGATGTCACAATGGGGTCAGTGAGGTAACAATGGGATCAGTGACGTCACAATGGGGTCAGCAAGGCCATAATGGGGGTTCTGAAGTCATAATAGGATCAATGACGTCATAATGGGATCAATGACGTCACAATGGGGTCAATGAGCTCACAATGGAGTCAATGACATCATAATGAGACTCAATGAGATCACAATAGGGTCAATGACATCACAATAAGGTCTACGACATCATAAGGAAAGCATCTATGTCATCATAATAGGGTCAATGATGTCACAATGGAGTCAATGACATCATAATGGGGGGATCAATGGCATCACAATGGGGTCAATGACGTCACAATGGGGTCAATAGGGTCACCATGGGGTCAATGAGGTCAGCATGGGGTCAATGGGGGGGGTCTCACCGTGTCCTCGGGGGCCTCCCCCGGCGCCTCAAGTGGTTCCCAGTGCAGCACAAGCCCATCGGCCTGCGCCAACCAGTACACACCAGTATGAACCAGTACACACCAGTATGAACCAGTACACACCAGTATGAACCAGTACACACCAGTATGAACCAGTACAGACCCACACTGGCCCCAGCCACCTCCAATGGCTCCATTCACCGCTCCCAGGCTATTCCAGAGGCACCCACTCCTTCCCAGTCTATCCCATTTCCCCCCCATTGCCTCCCAGTCTATCCCAGTACCTCCCATTGCCCTCCCATTCCATCCCATTTCCCTCCCATTGCCTCCCAGTCTACCCCAGTGCCCCCCATTCCCTCCCAGTCTATACCATTCCCCCCCATTGCCCTTCCATTGCCTCCCAGTCTATCCCAGTGCCCCCCATTGCCCTCCCATTCCATCCCATTTCCCCCCCATTCCCTCCCAGTCCATCCCATTTCCCCCCCATTCCCTCCCAGTCTATCCCAGTGCCTCCCACTGCCCTCCCAGTGCCTCCCATTTCCCACCCAGTCTATCCCATTCCCCCCCCATTGCCTCCCAGTCTATACCATTCCCCCCCATAGCCCTTCCATTCCCCCCCAGTCTATCCCAGTGCTTCCCATTGCCTCCCAGTCTATCCCAGTTCCCCCCATTGACCCCCATTGACCCCCCATGGCCCCACCCCCTCGAGCACGCGCAGTCTCCCCCTCACGAGCCCGTCGCGGTGGGGGGGGGAGGGGCGGAGCCTGGGGTGGATGGAGACCCCCGTGACCTCCAGCAGCACCTATGGGGGCGGGGCGTCACGGTGACGTCATGCTGACGTCGCGATGACGTCACGTTTACGTCATGCAAGGGCGGGTGGCGCTCACCCGCTCGCACACGGACTCCATTCTCATAGAACGCTTCCGCTTCCTGCGGTGGTCACGCCCCTTCCGGCCACGCCCATCATCTGTTACAGCCAATAGGCGCTCAGCTTTGCCCTGTGGCCACGCCCATTCCTCCGTTATAGCCAATAGACGCTTAGTTTTTCCTTGTAGCCACGCCCCTTTCTCTATTACAGCCAATAGGCGCATAGCTTTCCCGTGTGGCCACGCCCCCTTTTGCCCTACAGCCAATAGGCTCCAATCCACGCCCCCTCCTCCTCCGACCACGCCTCCCTCCGAAGCCACACCCCCTCTTCCCTCACCCCCGCTCCCCATTGGCCCTCCCGCTGTAACCCCGCCCCCTCCCCAACCAATCCCCTCCCTCCTCCCCTCCCTCCACTTCCGCTCCCACCCCTTCCGCCGCCGCCATCTTGGCGGGGCGGCCCCGGGGCGCTCCGCAGCCGCCGTTACCGGTACCTCCGGTTCCCCCTCCCCCATTCCCCTCCCCCCCCCCTCCGTTCCCCTCCCCCCCTCCCCTCCCCCACCCCGATGTGGGCCGCGGCCATGGGGGAGGGGCACCGGGAGCGCTGGGCCGCACTGGTGGCGGCGGCCGAAGGTTACCGGTTAGCGACGGGGGCTGAGGTCGTTCTGCTCACGGCCTGGGCCGGGCGCGGCCCCGCTGCAGGCCGCGGGTACGCGCACCACGGGCACGGGCCTCTAGGCCAGGCCGCGCGCCGCTTCCTGCCCGACATTGCGGCTGCGCACAGGGCGCTGGCCACGCCCCCCGCGGCGCAGGCCACGCCCACTGCCCGGACCGAGGCCACGCCCCCTGCCCGGACCGAGGCCACGCCCCCCGCAGCGCAGGCCACGCCCCCTGCCTTGGCGGAGGCCACGCCCCTCTCCCAAGCCACGCCCCCTGCCCTGGCGGAGGCCACGCCCCCAGCCGTTGCCGTGGTGACGCCCCCGGGGAGCTCGCCCCGCCCACGTAGCCCCTCCCCCCTCCTCCTGCGCGGGTGGGGGGGGGGGAGGGGGGCGCTGAGTGATGCTACCGGTGAGTGGGGGAGGGGCGGAGGGGGGGAGGGGTTAATGGGAGTCAATGGGGAGGGGGGAGGGGCGAGTGGGGGTTAATGGTGGGGGAGGGGTCAATGGGTGGGGGAGGGGTTAATGGGGGTCAATGGGGAGGGGGGAGGGGCGAGTGGGGGTTAATGGTGGGGGAGGGGTCAATGGGAGTTAATGGGGGGGAGGGGAGAGTGGGGGAGGGGAGGAAGGGGGAACCTGGGGGCAAAGGGGGGAGGGGCGCGATGGAGTTGGTGGGGTGGGGGAGGGGTCAATGGGGTCATTGAGGGGGTGGGGGAGGGATTAATGGGAGTCAATGGGGGAGGGGGGAGGGGTGAGTTGGGGTTAATGGGTGGGGGAGGGGCTAAGGGTGGTCAATGGGGGGAGGGGTCAATGGGAGTCAATGGGAGGGGGAAAAGGGAAGAGTGGGGGAGGGGCTCGTTGGGGTGAATGGGTGGGGGAGGGGTCAATGGGGTCATGGGGGGGTGGGGGAGGGGCACATTGGGGTCAGTGGGGTGGGGGAGGGGTTAATGGGAGTCAATGGGGGGGAGGGGAGAGTGGGGGAGGGGCAAGTTGGTTTTAATGGATGGGGGAGGGGTCAATGGGGGTCATGGGGGGAGGAGTGGGATTAGGGTCATTAGGGCACATTGGGGTCAATGGGGTGGGGGAGGGGTGATAATGGGGGAGGGGTAAAAGGGGTCAATGGGGGTCATTGATGGGGGAGGGGTATTGGTGTCAATGGGGTGGGGGGAGGGGAGAAGTTGGGGTCAATGGGGGGTGGGGGAGGGGTAAATGGGGTCAATGGGGGGAGGGGCTGTTGGGGGGGTGGGGGATGGGCACCCACCTTGAATCTGCCCCTCCCCCCCCAGGGCTGTTCCTGATGGACGAGGACCCTGAGGAGGAACCGGAACCGGATTCAGACCCTGAGAGCCCTGATGGTGGGGGAGGGGCTGGGGGGGGAATGGGGGCAGAGGGGGGATGTGGGGCAGGGACATGTGGGGCAGAGAGGGGGATGTGGGTCAGTAACGTGGGGGGCAGAGGGAGGAATGTGGGGCAGAAACATGGGGGGAAGAGGGAGGGGATGTGGGGCAGGGATAGAGGGGGCAGAGTGGGAATGTGGGGCAGGAATATGTGGGGCAGAGAGGGGGATGTGGGTCAGCAACATGGGAGGCAGAGGGAGGGATGTGGGGCAGAAACATGGGGATAGAGGGGGGATGTGGGTCAGGGTCAATTGGACACGCACATGTGGGTCAGGGTCATGTGGGTCAGAGGGGGGATGTGGGTCAGGGTCACGTGGGTCAGGGTCATGTGGGTCAGGATCATGTGGGTCAGGTTCATGTGGTTCAGGTTCATGTGGGTCAGGGTCACGTGGGTCAGGGTCACGTGGGTCAGGATCATGTGGGTCAGTTTCACGTGGGTCAGTTTCACGTGGGTCAGGATCACGTGGGTCATGGTCATGTGGGTCATGGTCATGTGGGTCAGGAACATGTGGGTCAGGGTCACGTGGGTCAGGGTCACGTGGCTCAGGGTCACGTGGCTCAGGGTCACGTGGGTCAGGGTCACGTGGCTCCTAGGGCTCTGACGCTGTGTTCCTCCCGGCCAGCAGAGGGCAGCCCCACAGAGGAGCCGCTGACCCCTCCCCCCCCCCATGGGGCTCCTCTCTACGCTCGCTCCTTGCCCGTCTCGGTGCCCTCCTGGGCCCTGCGACCCCCCCCGGGGCCCCGCCCCCCACACACCGAGGGAGGTGCTCATAAGGTGGGATCTATGGGGCAGGATCTATGGGGCAGGGGGATCTATGGGGCAGGGGGATCTATGGGGCAGGGGGGGGATCTATGGGGCTGGGGGGGGATCTATGGGGCTGGGGGGGGATCTATGGGGCGGGGGGGGATCTATGGGGCAGGGGGGGGGGATCTATGGGGCAGGGGGGGGATCTATGGGGCTGGGGGGGGATCTATGGGGCGGGGGGGGATCTATGGGGCAGGGGGGGATCTATGGGGCTGGGGGGGGATCTATGGGGCAGGGGGGGGGGATCTATGGGGCAGGGGGGGGATCTATGGGGCAGGGGGGGGATCTATGGGGCAGGGGGGGATCTATGGGGCTGGGGGGGGATCTATGGGGCAGGGGGGGGCATAGGATGGGTCCTATGGGGGATCTATGGGGCAGGGGGGGGATCTATGGGGCAGGGGGGGGCATAGGATGGGTCCTATGGGGGATCTATGGGGCAGGGGGGGGATTTATGGGGCAGGGGGGGGGGATCTATGGGGCAGTGGGGGGGGATCTATGGGGCAGGGGGTGGGATCTATGGGGCAGGGGGGGGGATCTATGGGGCAGGAGGGGGGCATGGAATGGGTACTATGGGGGGGATCTATGGGGCAGGGGGGGGATCTATGGGGCAGGGGGGGGCATAGGATGGGTCCTATGGGGGGATCTATGGGGCTGGGAGGTGGGATCTATGGGGCAGGAGGGGGGCATAGGATGGGTCCTATGGGGGGGATCTATGGGGCAGGGGGGGGGCAGAGCATGGGTCCTATGGGGGGATCTATGGGGCAGGAGGGGGGATCTATGGGACAGGGGGGGGCATAGGATGGGTCCTATGGGGGATCTATGGGGCAGGGGGGGGATCTATGGGGCAGGGGGGGATCTATGGGGCAGGGGGGGGATCTATGGGGCAGGGGGGGATCTATGGGGCAGGGGGTGGGATCTATGGGGCTGGGGGGGATCTATGGGGCAGGGGGGGGATCTATGGGGCAGGGGGGGGCAGAGGATGGGTCCTATGGGGGGATCTATGGGGCTGAGAGGGGGGATCTATGGGGCGGGAGGGGGAATCTATGGGGCAGGAGGGGGATCTATGGGGCAGGGGGGGGGATCTATGGGGCGGGGGGGGATCTATGGGGCTGGGAGGTGGGATCTATGGGGCAGGGGGAGGCATAGGATGGGTACTATGGGGGGATCTATGGGGCAGGGGGGGGATCTATGGGGCAGGGGGGGGAATCTATGGGGCAGGGGGGGGCATAGGATGGGTCCTATGGGGGGGATCTATGGGGCAGGGGGGGGGATCTATGGGGCAGGGGGGGGGGATCTATGGGGCAGGGGGGGGATAGGATGGGTCCTATGGGGGGATCTATGGGGCTGGGAGGTGGGATCTATGGGGCAGGGGGGGGGCATAGGATGGATCCTATGGGGGATCTATGGGGCAGGGGGGGGGGATCTATGGGGCAGGAGGGGGGCATAGGATGGGTCCGATGGGGGGGATCTATGGGGCTGGGAGGGGGGATCTATGGGGCAGGAGGGGGGCATAGGATGGGTCCTATGGGGGGATCTATGGGGCAGGGGGGGGGGATCTATGGGGCAGGAGGGGGGCATAGGATGGATCCTATGGGGGGATCTATGGGGCTGGGAGGGGGGATCTATGGGGCAGGGGGGGGCATAGGATGGGTCCTATGGGGGGATCTATGGGGCTGGGAGGGGTTATGGGGCACTGCTATAGGGCTGATGGACCTATACGGGTGTATCTATGGGGATAGGGGGTTGTAACCCAGGTTCTATGGGGTGGGGGGGGCTGTTGTGGGGCTGGGAGGGGCTATGGGGCAGAGCTATAGGGCTGAGGGATCTATAGGGATGCATCTATGGGGATAGGAGGATTATAGGGAGTTATGCGACTGGGTTTGTTTCTATGGGGCAAACTATGGGGCTGGGGGGGTCCCTATGGGGCAGGGGGGACTTTATGGGGCTGCGAAGGCTTATGGGGCACTGCTATAGGGCTGAGGCACCCATAGGGGTGCATCTATGGGGCTATGGGGCAATCTATGGGGCTGGATATGGTTCTATGGGGCTGGATATGGTTCTATGGGTCAATCTATGGGGCTGGGAGTGGGTCCCTATGTGTCACCTCCATCCCTGCCCCCCCTATAGGCATCCCCGGACCTGGAGCGCATTGCGGCCTCCATGCGGGCGCTGGTGCTGCGGGGGGGGGGCGACGGCACCGAGATGTTCGGGGACCTGCCCCGCCCCCCACTGCTGGCTGGGGACCCCCAATGACCCCCATCTATGGGGCACCCACATCTATGGGGCACCCCCTGTCTATGGGGCACCCCCTATCTATGGGGCACCTTCTATGGGGCACCCCACATCTATGGGGCACCCCACATCTATGGGGCACCCCACATCTATGGGGCAACCCCTATCTATGGGGCACCCCCATCTATGGGGCACCCACATCTATGGGGCACCCCCCGTCTATGGGGCACTCCCCATCTATGGGGCACCTTCTATGGGGCACCCCACATCTATGGGGCACCCCACATCTATGGGGCACCCCCCGTCTATGGGGCACCCCCCATCTATGGGGCACCCCCTATCTATGGGGCACCCACATCTATGGGTCTGCCCCCAAAGTGGGGGGGAGGGAGCACCCTAGAGACCCCCCATAAGCGCTGCCCCCCCCCCATAGGGGTTGGGGGAGGGGCAAATGGGGCCCCACACTACAGCCCCTCCCCCCACAAGTGTCTTATTAAGGGGGGGATGGGAGGGTTTAACCCCCCCCCCCTTGCACAAATAGGGGGTCCCCATAGAGGGGAGCGGCCCCTTTAAGGGGGCGTGGCCGGAGCTGCCCGAGGCTCCGCCCCCTTGTTTTCTAGCAGAGCCGGGGTGGCCCCGCCCCCTTTATTTTTGTCCAAAGATGATTGGTCGGCGCCCACGAGGCCCCGCCCCCTGCAGCCAATAAAGACTCATTGTGTTTTATGGGCGGTGCGCTCTGATTGGTGGAGGCGGTGGGAGGGGAGGGGCTGCGTCTCTTAAAGCGGCTTAAAGGGGCAATGGCTCTAAGGGGGGGGCCACAATGGGGAGTGTGGGGCTGAGGTTTGGGGTCCCCTATAATAAATGGGGGGGCATGAAGGTGAACACACAAAGGGCTTTATTGGGGGGCAATTGGGGTGGCAATGGGGGGGACATGGGGGGCAATGGAGAGGACTTGGGGGGCAATGGAGAGGACTTGGGGGCCAATGGGGGCACTTGGGGGGCAATGGGGGCACTTGGGGGGCAATGGGAAGACTTGGGGGGCAATGGGGGGGTTTGGAGGGCACTTGGGGGGCAATGGGGAGTACTTGGGGGGCAATGGGGAGGACTTGGGGGGCAATGGGGATGACTTGGGGGGCAATGGAGGGACTTGGGGGGCAATGGGGAGGACGTGGGGGGCAATGGGGAGGACTTGGGGGGCAATGGGGTTGACTTGGGGGGCAATAGGGGGGACTTGGGGGGCAATGGGGATGACTTGGGGGGCAATGGGGGACACTTGGGGGGCAATGGGGATGATTTGGGGGGCAATGGGGATGACTTGAGGGGCAATGGGGATGACTTGGGGGGCAATGGGAGGACTTGGGGGGCAATGGGGAGGACTTGGGGGGCACTTGGGGGGCAATGGGGATGACTTGGGGGGCAATGGGAGGACTTGGGGGGCAATGGGAGGACTTGGGGGGCACTTGGGGGTCAATGGGGGGTTTTGGGGTCCCCCCTATGCCTGCATCACGGGTCGGGATTTCTGTGCTTCCAAACAGATCCCGGAGCCGGCGAATCCGGTTCCACCCTGGAATGGGGGGGGAAGGGAAATGGGGGTGAGGGGGGGCCCCAAAACCCACAGACCCCTCCTGTGGAGCCCCATTGACCCCCATTGAGCCGCATCGTATCTCATTGATCCCCATGGCTTCCCATTGAGCCCCATTGACCCCACTGACTCCCATTGATCTCCATTCAACCCCACTGAGCCCCATTGATCCCCATTGCATCCCATTGATTCCCATTTATCCCTTTGCCTCCCACTGACCCCCATTGACTCCCCTTGAACTCAACTGAGCCCCATTGAGCCCATTGACCCCCACTGCCACCCATTGATCCCCATTGCCTCTCCTTGATCCCCATTGCCTCCCATTGATCCCCATTGAACCCCATTGACCCCATTGCCTCCCATTGAGCCCCATTGACCCCCATTGGTCCCCATTGCATCCCATTGATTCCCATTTATCCCTTTGCCTCCCATTGAGCCCCACTGACCCCCATTGAAACCCACTGCACCCCATTGCTTCCCATTGACCCCATTGCCTCCCACTGAGCCCCCATTGCCTCCCATTGATCCCCATTGCCTCCCATTGATCTCCATTGACCCCATTGAGCCCCATTGACCCCCATTGCACCCCATTGCCTCCCATTGATCCCCATTGCCTCCCATTGATCCCCATTGATCCCCATTGCCTCCCATTGATCCCCATTGAGCCCCATTGACCCCATTGACTCCCATTGACCCCATTGCCTCCCATTGACCCCCATTAACCCCCATTGATCCCATTGCCTCCCATTGACCCCATTGCCTCCCATTGAGCCGCATTGCACCCCATTGAACCCCACTGACTCCCCTTGAACTCAACTGAGCCCCATTGACACCATTGACCCCACTGCTTCCCATTGAGCCCCATTGACCCCACTGACTCCCACTAACCCCCATTAACCCCCATTAACCCCCATTGACCCCACACACCCTCTGTAGGACGATGATGTCTCCTTCACTTAGGGCCTCTCCTGTCACCGGATCCTTCATCTCCTTCCGGATCAGCCTCTCCACACACTCCAGTGTCACCACTGACCCCCTGCCCCACACATGGGGGTCAGGGTCACCTGGGGGTCACTTAGGGGTCCTATGGGGTCAGTTTGGGGTCCTATGGGGTCAGTTTGGGGTCCTATAGGGGGGACTTGGGGGTCCTATGGGGTCAGTTTGGGGTCCTATAGGGGGAACTTGGGGGTCCTATGGGGTCAGTTTGGGGTCCTATGGGGTCAGTTTGGGGTCCTATAGGGGGAACTTGGGGGTCCTATGGGGTCACTTGGGGGTCCTATGGGGTCAGTTTGGGGTCCTATGGGGGTCACTTGGGGGTCCTATGGGGTCAGATTGGGGTCCTATGGGGGGAACTTGGGGGTCCTATGGGGTCAGTTTGGGGTCCTATGGGGGCCACTTGGGGGTCCTATGGGGTCAGTTAGGGGTCCTATAGGGGGGACTTGGGGGTCCTATGGGGGTCACTTAGGGGTCCTATGGGGTCAGTCTGGGGTCCTATGGGGTCACTTGGGGTCCTATAGGGGGAACTTGGGGGTCCTATGGGGTCAGTTTGGGGTCCTATGGGGGGAACTTGGGGGTCCTATGGGGTCAGTTTGGGGTCCTATGGGGGGGACTTGGGGGTCCTATGGGGGAACTTGGGGGTCCTATGGGGTCAGTTTGGGGTCCTATGGGGTCACTTGGGGGTCCTATGGGGTCACTTGGGGGTCCTATGGGGTCAGTTTGGGGTCCTATGGGGTCAGTTTGGGGTCCTATGGGTTCACTTGGGGGTCTTATGGGGTCACTTGGGGTCCTATGGGGGGAACTTGGGGGTCCTATGGGGTCAGTTTGGGGTCCTATGGGGTCAGTTTGGGGTCCTATAGGGGGAACTTGGGGGTCCTATGGGGTCACTTGGGGGTCCTATGGGGCCACTTGGGGGTCCTATGGGGTCAGTTTGGGGTCCTATGGGGTCAGTTTGGGGTCCTATAGGGGGAACTTGGGGGTCCTATGGGGTCACTTGGGGGTCCTATGGGGTCAGTTTGGGGTCCTATGGGGGGGACTTGGGGGTCCTATGGGGGGAACTTGGGGGGCCCAGGGGTCTGTTATGGGTCCCACAGGGGCACTTGGGGGTCCCAGGCATCACTTAGGGGTCACTTATGGGTCCCAGGGCTCAGTTATGGGTCTCTGTGGGTCTCTACACTACTTATGGGGTTCTATAGTGTTCTATGGTCTCTATGGGTTGCTGTAGTGTCTATGGGTCCCTTATGAGGTCACTATGGAGTCTCTATGGTTCCCTATGGTTCCCTATGGTCTCTATGGACTCTCTATGGTCTCTATGAGGTCCCTATGGAGTCTCTATGGTCTCCCTGGTTCCCTATGGGGTCTCTATGGGTTTCTATGGTTCCCTATGGGGTCTCTATGGTGTTCCTATGGGTTCCCTATTGTTCCCTATGGTTCCCTATCAGTCTCTATGTGTCTCTATGGTGTCCCTATGGTTCCCTATGAGTTCCCTATGGAGTCTCTCTGGTTCCCTATGGGGTCTCTATGTGTCTCTATGGGTTCCCTATGGGGTCTCTATAGGGTCTCTATGTGTCTCTATGGGTTCCCTATCAGTCTTTATGTGTCTCTATGGGGTCTCTATAGGGTCTCTATATGGTCTCTATAGGGTCTCTATAGGGTCTCTATAGGGTCTCTATAGGGTCTCTATGGGGTCTCTATGGGGTCTCTATAGGGTCTCTATAGGGTCTCTATGGGGTCTCTATATGGTCTCTATGGGGTCTCTATATGGTCTCTATGGGGTCTCTATAGGGTCTCTATGGCGTCTCTATGGGGTCTCTATAGGGTCTCTATGGGGTCTCTATGAGGTCTCTATGGGGTCTCTATAGGGTCTCTATGGGGTCTCTATAGGGTCTCTATGGGGTCTCTATAGGGTCTCTATATGGTCTCTATGGGGTCTCTATGGGGTCTCTATAGGGTCTCTATGGGGTCTCTATGTGTCTCTATATGGTCCCTATGGGTCTCTATATGGCTCCCTATAGGGTCTCTATAAGGTCTCTATGGGTCTCTAGAGGGTCTCTATGGGGTCTCTATATGGTCTCTATGGGGTCTCTATAGGGTCTCTATGGGGTCTCTATATGGTCCCTATAGGGTCTCTATGGGGTCTCTATAGGGTCTCTACATGGTCTCTATGGGGTCTCTATAGGGTCTCTATAGGGTCTCTATATGGTCTCTATGGGGTCTCTATGTGTCTCTATGATTCCCTATGGGGTCTCTATGGATCCCTATGGGGTCTCTATAGGGTCTCTATGTGTCTCTATGGTTCCCTATGGGGTCTCTATGGTGTCCCTATGGGTCTCTATATGGTCTATATGGTCTCTATAGGGTGTCTATAGGTCCCCATGACTCACGATGGCCGCAGCACGGCGCAGGGGCTGGCATTGCCCAGGGGGTCTCCGCTCACCGCACACCTGTACCGGGATCCCTGTGGCAGTGCCAGGAGCTGCTGGCGCCTCAGCCCTGGCTCCACCGGCACGAAGCGCACGGGGGTCAGGTCCCGCAGGCGCAGGCGGCGGCCGCTCATGGGGCAGCGAGCGCCTCCCTCCTGCCCCATAGAGAGGGGTTATGGGGGTGACCCATAGAGAGGGGTTATGGGGCTGCCCCATAGAGAGGGGTTATGGGGGTGACCCATAGAGAGGGGTTATGGGGGTGACCCATAGAGAGGGGTTATGGGGCTGCCCCATAGAGAGGGGTTATGGGGCTGCCCCATAGAGAGAGAGCGAGCGCCCCCTTCCTGCCCCATAGAGAGAGTTATGGGGCTGCCCCATAGAGAGGGGTTATGGGGCTGCCCCATAGAGAGAGTTATGGGGCTGCCCCATAGAGAGGGGTTATGGGGCTGCCCCATAGAGAGGGGTTATGGGGCTGCCCCATAGAGAGCGAGCGCCTCCTTCCTGCCCCATAGAGAGAGGTTATGGGGCTGCCCCATAGAAAGAAGGGTTATGGGGGTGACCCATAGAGAGAGAGAGAGCGCCCCCCTCCTGCCCCATAGAGAGAGATTATGGGGCTGACCCATAGGGAGGGGTTATGGGGGTGCCCTATAGAGAGGGGTTATGGGGCTGCCCCATAGAGAGGGGTTATGGGGGTGACCCATAGAGAGAGGTTATGGGGCTGCCCCATAGAGAGGGGTTATGGGGGTGACCCATAGAGAGGGGTTATGGGGGTGGCCCATAGAGAGGGGTTATGGGGGTGACCCATAGAGAGGGGTTATGGGGGTGACCCATAGAGAGGGGTTATGGGGGTGACCCATAGTGGGGGGTGATGGGGGTGCCCCATAGGGAGGGGTTATGGGGCTGCCCCATAGAGAGAGTTATGGGGGTGACCCATAGGGAGGGGTTATGGGGCTGCCCCATAGAGAGGGGTTATGGGGGTGTCCCATAGGGAGGGGTTATGGGGCTGCCCCATAGGGAGGGACGATGGGGCTGGCCCATAGAGAGAGGTTATGGGGCTGCCCCATAGAGAGGGGTTATGGGGCTGCCCCATAGAGGGGTTATGGGGCAGGGGCACCACGCTATGGGGCACTCACCGGCTTGCGCAGCCGCTCAGCTCCGGCCTCGGGGGTCAAGGATGGGATCCAGAAGCTTGGGAGGGTCCCGGAGGGGCCAGGATCTATGGGGGGAGGGGTAAGGGGGGTGTCAGAGCTGTGGGGCTGCCCCATAGCCCAGCCCCATAGCTCTGCTCCACAGCCCAGCCCCATAGCCCAGCCCCATAGCTCAGCCCCATAGCCCTGCCCCATAGCCTGCCCCATAGCCTGCCCCATAGCCCTGCCCCATAGCCTGCCCCATAGCCTGCCCCATAGCCCAGCCCCATAGCCTGCCCCACAGCCCAGCCCCATAGCCCTGCCCCATAGCTCTGCCTCATAGCCTGCCCCATAGCCCTGCCCCATAGCCCAGCCCCATAGCCTGCCCCATAGCCTGCCCCATAGCCCCCATACCATCAGTGCTCCCTCCGGCCGCCTGGGGGCTCTGTTTCTGCTTCTGCTGCTCCCGTTCTTGCTGCTGCTGCCGCCGATAGGCCTGGGGGGGGTGCCCCATAAGTGACCCCTGAGTGACCCTTGTGACCCATGAGTGACCCCCTGGGACCCATAAGTGCCCCATAAGTGACCAACTGGGACCCATAAGTGATCCCTGGGACCCATATGTGCCCCATAAGTGACAACATGGGACCCATAAGTGATCCCTGAGACCCATAAGTGACCCTTAAGTGCCCTCTGGGACCCAAATGTGCCCCATAAGTGACCAACTGGGACCCCTAAGTGACCCCTGTATGATGCTACTGGACCCCTAACTAACACCTTGGGACCCATAAGTGCCCTCTAAGTGACCCTTGGGACCTAAACGTGCCCCATAAGTGCCCCATGGCACCCATATGTGCCCCATAAGTGACAGCCTGGGACCCATAAGTGGTCCCTGGGACCCATAAGTGCCTCATAAGTGCCCCATAAGTACCCCCTGAGACCCATAAGTGCCCATTAAGTGCCCCATAAGTGCCCCCCAAGTGCCCCACAAGTGCCCCATAAATGCCCCCCGAGACCCATAAGTGCCCCCTGAGACCCATAAGTGCCCCACAAGTGCCCCCGAAACCCATAAGTGCCCATTAAGTGCCCCACAAGTGCCCCATAAGTGCCCCCCTGAGACCCACAAGTGCCCCACAAGTGCCCCATAAGTGCCCCATAGGTTCCCCATAGGCTCCCCATAGGCTCCCATAGGCTCCCCATAGGCTCCCCATAGGCTCCCCATAGGCTCCCATAGGCTCCCCATAGGCTCCCCATAGGCTCCCATAGGCTCCCCATAGGCTCCCCATAGGCTCCCATAGGCTCCCATAGGCTCCCATAGGCTCCCCATAGGCTCCCCATAGGCTCCCATAGGCTCCCCATAGGCTCCCATAGGCTCCCATAGGCTCCCATTACCTTCCTCTGCCTCGCCAGCTCCCCCTTGCGGTGCAGCAGGTACTGCACGATGGCCTCGCGCTCGTACAGGAACCCATCGGGGCTGGGGGGGGGGCACAGGGGGGGTCACTGGGGGAAGGGAGGGGGGGGGGGGTCATGGGGGTCACTGGGGGGGGGAGGGGGGGGGATGGGGGGGGAGGGGGGGGGATGGGGGGGTTGGGGTTTTGAGTCGTTTTTGGGGTGATTTTTGGGTGATTTTGGGTCATTTTGGGTGATTTTGGGTCATTTTGGGTGATTTTGGGTTTTTTGGGGTTGTTTTGGGGTGTTTCAGGGTGATTTTGGGTTGATTTCCGGTGATTTTGGGGTGTTTCAAGTGATTTCAGGTGATTTTGGGATGATTTTGAGGGTTTTGGGGGTGATTTTGGGGGTGATTTTGGGTTGATTTCAGGTGATTTTGGGTTGATTTTGGGATAGTTCTGGGGTGTTTAGGGTGATTTTGGGGTGTTTTGAGGTGTTTTGGGGTGATTTCAGGTGATTTTGGTGTGTTTCGGGTGTTTTTGGGGTGTTTCGGGATGATTTTGGGTGTTTTTGGGGTGTTTCAAGTAATTTTGGGGAGTTTTGGGTCATTTTGGGGTGTTTCAGGGTGATTTTGGGGTGTTTTGGGGTGATTTTGGGTTGATTTCAGGTGATTTTGGGGTGTTTGGGGTATTTTGGGTTGATTTTGGGTTGATTTTGGGTGATTTTGGGGTGTTTCAGGGTGATTTTGGGGTGATTTTAGGGCGTTTCAGGTGATTTTGGGTTGGTTTTGGGGTGTTTCAGGTGATTTCGTGTGATTTCGGGGTGATTTCAGGTGATTTTGGGCTATTTCAGGTGATTTTGGGGTGTTTTGGGTTGATTTTGGGGTGTTTTGGGGTATTTTGGGTTGATTTCAGGTGATTTTGGGGTGTTTCAGGGTGATTTCAGGGTGATTTTGGGGTGTTTTGGGGTGTTTTGGTGCCTCACGTGACCACAGGGTCCCGGCAGGGCTGCAGGGACAGGCAGCAACAGTCGAAGTCCTTGACAGCATCACGGCCAATGCGCAGCCGCTGGGTGCCGTAACCGGAGGCGGCTGCGGGGGGGGCAGCACCATCAGACCCCATGCACCCCATATGTACCCACATGTACCCCTATGTACCCCATAGGTACCCCCATAGACCTCCTATGTACCCACATGTACCCCCTATGTACCCACATGTACCCCCTATGTACCCCCATAGACCTCCTATGTACACACATGTACCTCCTATGCACCCCTAGGTACCCCATATGTACCCCATACATCCCCTATACACCCCCATACACCCCCTATGCACCCCCATGTACCCACTATGCACCCCCATACACCCCATATGTACCCCATATGTACCCACATGAACCCCATACACCCCATATGTACCCCATACACCCCCTATGCACCCCCATGTAGCCCCATACACCCCATATGTACCCACATGTACCCCCTATGTACCCCATATGTACCCCTGTGTACCCCATACACCACCTATGTACCCCATACACCCCCTATGTACCCCCATGTACCCCATACACCCCCCTACGTACCTCCATAGACCTCCTATGTACCCTTATGTACCCCTATATACCTTCTATGTACCCCCCTATATCCTCCATATATACACTATATGTGCCCTATAAACCCTATATTCTCCCTGTATACCTGCCGTACCTTCTATATACCGCTATATATCCCCTATATACCCTCTATATACCTGCTACATCCCTCATATATGCTCTATTGTGCTTATATACCCCACTATACCCTCTATATCCCCTATACCTCTTACATACCCCCTGTACACCCTATATATCCCCCTACACCCCCTATATACCCCCTATACATGCCCATATATCCCCCCTTAACACCCCCTATATCCTCTATGCACCCCCTATACATTCCTCTATATACACTCTATGTACAACCTGTATACCCCATATATACTCTCCTATATCCTCTATATACCACCTATATCCCCCTATACCACTATATACCCCCCTGTATACCCCCCTATACCCTCTATATACCTCCCTATATACCCCTCTACATACCCACTATACCCCCCTATATCCTCTATATACCCCCTCATACTCTCTATATCCCCCCATATACCCCCCTATACCCATTTACCCCTATATACCCCCTATTTACCCCCCTATATACCCCCTATATATACCCCCTATATCCCCTATACCCCCCATCTCACCCGTGTCCTTCCTCTTCTCATGGTAGGTGTACACGGCTCCGGCCGTGCAGTTCTTGCCGTGCCTGGTCATGGCGGCCTCGGGGGGGCGCTGCCGAGCGGACCCGAACGGACCCGAGCGGACCCGAACGGTTCCGAACGGACACGAACGGACCCGAACGGACCCGAACGGACCCGAACGGACCCGAACGGACCCGAACGGACCCGAACGCACCCGAATGGACCCGAGCGGCTCCGAACGGACCCGAACGGACCCGAACGGACCCGAATGGACCCGAACGCACCCGAATGGACCCGAACGGACCCGAACGGACCCGAACGGACCCGAACGGACCCGAATGGACCCGAACGCACCCGAATGGACCCGAGCGGCTCCGAACGGACCCGAGTGGTTCCGAACGCACCCGAACGGTTCCGAGCGGACCCGAATGGACCCGAATGGACCCGAACGGACCCGAACGCACCCGAACGGACCCGAGCGGTTCCGAACGGACCCGAATGGACCCGAACGGACCCGAACGGACCCGAGCGGTTCCGAACGGACCCGAATGGACCCGAACGGACCCGAACGCACCCGAACGGACCCGAATGGAACCGAACGGACCCGAATGGAACCGAACGGACCCGAACGGTTCCGAATGGACCCGAACGGTTCCGAACGGACCCGAGCGGCTCCGAACGGACCCGAATGGACCCGAACGGACCCGAACGGACCTGGGGGGGAGAGAGGGGGTCAAAAGGGTTCGGAGGGAGCCGAAAGGGCCCGAATGGGGTTAGGGGGGTCCCGAATGGTTCCGAACGGACCCGAACGGTTCCGAGCGGTTCCGAACGGTACCGAGGGGCTTCGGAGGGGCCGAAGGGGTCAGGGGGGTCCCGAAGGTCCCGGATAGGGCTGGGGGGTCCCGAAGGGATTCGAGGGGTCCCGAATGGGGTTCGGGAGGTACCGAAGGGCCCCGAACACTCCCGAAGGCTCCCGAAGGGGTTCGGGGGGGTCCCGGAAGGTACCGAAGGAGTTCGGAGCGTCTCGAAGGGGCCCGAAAGGGGCTGGAGGGGATCCCGAAGGGGTTTGGGGGGTCCCGAAGGCCCCGGATGGGCCTGGGGGGGTCCCGAACGGTCCCGGATGGGTTCGAGGGGTCCCGAATGGGGCTGGGGGGGGCCCGAACGGTCCCGAACGGCCCCGGACGTTACCGGATGGGGTTCAAACGGTACCGGAGGCTCCCGAATAGGGTTCGAGGGGTCCCGGATGAGCTCAGGGGGGTCCCGAAGGTTCCGGCCGGTACCGGATGAGCTTCGGTCGGTACCGGATGAGCTTCGGTCGGTACCGGATGAGGTTCGGCCGGTACCGGATGAGCTTCGGCCGGTACCGGATGAGCTTCGGTCGGTACCGGATGAGGTTCGGTCGGTACCGGATGAGCTTCGGTCGGTACCGGATGAGCTTCGGTCGGTACCGGATGAGCTTCGGTCGGTACCGGATGAGCTTCGGCCGGTACCGGATGAGCCTCGGTCGGAGCCGGACCCGACACCTCCGTCCCCGGCCGCGCCGGAAGCCCGAGTGCCGCTACCGGAACCGAGCTCCTACCGGAAGTGCGACGCTGAAAGGGGACCGGCCCCTCCTCCAACCGGAAGTTCCCTTGAGGCGTCGCCGGGTGCAGCAGACGTAAAGGTCCGGGTGGTTCCCGGTGTTTGCTCGTCCCTACTGGGACCAGTTCATCCCAGTACATCCCAGTACATCCTAGTACATCCCAGTTCCTCCCAGTACATCCCAGTACATCCCAGTTCCTACCAGTACATCCCAGTTCCTCCCAGTACATCCCAGTACATCCCAGTTCCAGTACATCCCAGTTCCTCCCAGTACATCCCAGTTCCTACCAGTACATCCCAGTACATCTCAATTCCTCTCAGTACATCCCAGTTCTTCCCAGTTCATCCCAATACACCCCAATTCCTTCCAGTACATCCCAGTTCCTCCCAATACATCCCAGTTCCCCCCAGTACATCCTAGTACATCCCGGTTCCAGTACATCCCAATTCCCCCCAGTACATCCCAGTACATCTCAATTCCTCTCACTACATCCCAGTTCTTCCCAGTTCATCCCAATACACCCCAATTCCTTCCAGTACATCCCAGTTCCTCCCAGTACATCCCAGTACACCCCAAATCCTCCCAGTATATCCCAGTTCCCCCAGTACATCCCAATTCCCCCCAGTACATCCCATTTCCTCCCATCATCCCCAGCCCCCCCCCCATTATCCCCATTCCCAAGGGGGCCGACCCAGCCCCAAAGCCCCGCCCCCTTCGCGCTCCGGCCCCGCCCACCTCGCTAGGCCACGCCCCTTCCCTCCCATTAGCCCCGCCCCTTTCCCGCCCCCTCCTCCCCATTGGCCCCGCCCTCCCATTGGCCCCTCCCACTCCCGCGCTCCCGCCACATCCTTAGCCCCGCCCCTTTCCCTGCCCCATAGCCCCGCCCCCTCGCTCTCCCGCCACCTCCTAGCCCCGCCCACTCCCTCTCTCCCTCCACCTCATTGGCTCCTCCCCTTCCCCCTCCCCTTTGGCTCCGCCCCCTCCTCTCCCCCCCCACCCCCTCCGCCCCGCCCCTTTCCCCGCCGCGTTGCATTGTGGGCGGAAGCGGCGCGCGGCCCCATCCAACATGGCCGCCCCGTGAGCGCTTCCCCCCCCCCCCCCCTCCCCATCCCGCGGCCGCCGCCTCCCCCCCCTCCCCCCCCCCCCGTCCGGTACAACCGGAACCGACGGCCCCGCCCCCCCCTCCCCCCCCCCCCGGTACATCCGGTACCGCCCCCATGGACCGGAACTACCCCGGGGCCGGGTTCGGGGACCCGCTGGGGGCCGGGCCCGGGTGGAGCTACGAGCGCTCGGCCAAGGCCAGGTGAGGGGGGAGGGGATACAGGGGACCGGGTGCGGGGGGGGGGAACCGGTAACAGCGGGGGGGGGAACCGGTAACAGCGGGGGGGGGGGTACCGGTAACAGCGGGGGGGGGGGGGGACCGGTAACAGTGGGTGTTGGTACCGGTTACATTGGGTGTTGGTACCGGTTACATTGGTTACAGGTACCGGTTACATTGGGGGTTGGTACCGGTTACATTGGGGGTTGGTACCGGTTACATTGGGTGTTGGTACCAGTTACATTGGGGGTTGGTACCGGTAACAGGGGGTGTTGGTACCGGTTACATTGGGGGTTGGTACCGGTTACATTGGGGGTTGGTACCGGTTACAGTGGGGGTTGGTACCGGTTACATTGGGGGTTGGTACCGGTTACATTGGGGGTTGGTACCGGTTACATTGGGGGTTGGTACCGGTTACAGTGGGGGTTGGTACCGGTTACATTGGTTACAGGTACCGGTTACATTGGGGGTTGGTACCGGTTACATTGGTTACAGGTACCGGTTACATTGGGGGTTGGTACCGGTTACACTGGTTACAGGTACCGGTTACATTGGGGGTTGGTACCGGTTACACTGGTTACAGGTACCGGTTACATTGGGGGTTGGTACCGGTTACACTGGTTACAGGTACCGGTTACATTGGGGGTTGGTACCGGTTACAGTGGGGGTTGGTACCTGTTACATTGGGGGTTGGTACCGGTTACATTGGGGGTTGGTACCGGTTACATTGGGGGTTGGTACCGGTTACATTGGGGGTTGGTACCTGTTACATTGGGTGTTGGTACCGGTTACATTGGTTACTGGTACCGGTTACAGTGGGTGTTGGTACCGGTTACACTGGGGGTTGGTACCGGTTACATTGGGGGTTGGTACCGGTTACATTGGGGGTTGGTACCGGTTACACTGGGTGTTGGTACCGGTTACATTGGGGGTTGGTACCGGTTACATTGGGGGTTGGTACCAGTTACATTGGGGGTTGGTACCGGTAACAGGGGGTGTTGGTACCGGTTACATTGGGGGTTGGTACCGGTTACACTGGGGGTTGGTACCGGTTACATTGGGTGTTGGTACCAGTTACATTGGGGGTTGGTACCGGTAACAGGGGGTGTTGGTACCGGTTACATTGGGGGTTGGTACCGGTTACATTGGGGGTTGGTACCGGTTACAGTGGGGGTTGGTACCGGTTACATTGGGGGTTGGTACCGGTTACATTGGGGGTTGGTACCGGTTACATTGGGGGTTGGTACCGGTTACAGTGGGGGTTGGTACCGGTTACATTGGTTACAGGTACCGGTTACATTGGGGGTTGGTACCGGTTACATTGGTTACAGGTACCGGTTACATTGGGGGTTGGTACCGGTTACACTGGTTACAGGTACCGGTTACATTGGGGGTTGGTACCGGTTACACTGGTTACAGGTACCGGTTACATTGGGGGTTGGTACCGGTTACACTGGTTACAGGTACCGGTTACATTGGGGGTTGGTACCGGTTACAGTGGGGGTTGGTACCTGTTACATTGGGGGTTGGTACCGGTTACATTGGGGGTTGGTACCGGTTACATTGGGGGTTGGTACCGGTTACATTGGGGGTTGGTACCTGTTACATTGGGTGTTGGTACCGGTTACATTGGTTACTGGTACCGGTTACAGTGGGTGTTGGTACCGGTTACACTGGGGGTTGGTACCGGTTACATTGGGGGTTGGTACCGGTTACATTGGGGGTTGGTACCGGTTACACTGGGTGTTGGTACCGGTTACATTGGGGGTTGGTACCGGTTACATTGGGGGTTGGTACCGGTTACATTGGTTACTGGTACCGGTTACATTGGTTACAGGTACCGGTTACATTGGGGGTTGGTACCGGTTACACTGGTTACAGGTACCGGTTACATTGGGGGTTGGTACCGGTTACACTGGTTACAGGTACCGGTTACATTGGGGGTTGGTACCGGTTACACTGGTTACAGGTACCGGTTACATTGGGGGTTGGTACCGGTTACAGTGGGGGTTGGTACCTGTTACACTGGGGGTTGGTACCGGTTACATTGGGGGTTGGTACCGGTTACATTGGGGGTTGGTACCGGTTACATTGGGGGTTGGTACCGGTTACATTGGTTACTGGTACCGGTTACATTAGGGGTTGGTACCGGTTACATTGGGGGTTGGTACCGGTTACATTGGGGGTTGGTTCCGGTTACAGTGGGGGTTGGTACCGGTTACATTGGGGGTTGGTACCGGTTACATTGGGTGTTGGTACCGGTTACATTGGGGGTTGGTACCGGTAACAGTGGGTGTTGGTACCGGTTACATTGGGGGTTGGTACCGGTTACATTGGTTACTGGTACCGGTTACATTGGGTGTTGGTACCGGTTACATTGGGGGTTGGTACCGGTTACATTGGGGGTTGGTACCGGTTACATTGGGTGTTGGTACCGGTAAGAGTGGGGGTTGGTACCGGTTACACTGGGGGTTGGTACCGGTTACATTGGGGGTTGGTACCGGTTACAGTGGGGGTTGGAACCGGTTACATTGAGGGTCGGTACCGGTTACATTGGGTGTTGGTACCGGTTACATTGGGTGTTGGTACCGGTTACATTGGTTACTGGTACCGGTTACATTGGGGGTTGGTACCGGTTACATTGGGGGTTGGTACCGGTTACATTGGGTGTTGGTACCGGTTACAGTGGGTGTTGGTACCGGTTACATTGAGGGTTGGTACCGGTTACACTGGGGGTTGGTACCGGTTACACTGGGGGTTGGTACCGGTTACATTGGGTGTTGGTACCGGTTACATTGGGGGTTGGTACCGGTTACATTGGTTACTGGTACCGGTTACATTGGGGGTTGGTACCGGTTACATTGGGGGTTGGTACCGGTTACACTGGGTGTTGGTACCGGTTACACTGGGGGTTGGTACCGGTTACATTGGGGGTTGGTACCGGTTACATTGGGGGTTGGTACCGGTTACATTGGGGGTTGGTACCGGTTACATTGGGGGTTGGTACCGGTTACACTGGGTGTTGGTACCGGTAACAGCGGGGGTTGGTACCGGTTACATTGGGGGTTGGTACCGGTTACAGTGGGTGTTCGTACCGGTTACATTGGGGGTTGGTACCGGTTACAGTGGGGGTTGGTACCGGTTACATTGGGGGTTGGTACCGGTTACATTGGTTACTGGTACCGGTTACATTGGTTACTGGTACCGGTTACATTGGGTGTTGGTACCGGTTACATTGGTTACTGGTACCGGTCTCAGTGGGGGTTGGTACCGGTTACATTGGGGTTGGTACCGGTTACATTGGGGGTTGGTACCGGTTACATTGGGGGTTGGTACCGGTTACATTGGGGGTTGGTACCGGTTACATTGGGTGTTGGTACCGGTAACAGTGGGGGTTGGTACCGGTTACAGTGGGGGTTGGTACCGGTTACACTGGGGGTTGGTACCGGTTACATTGGGGGTTGGTACCGGTTACATTGGTTACTGGTACCGGTTACATTGGGGGTTGGTACCGGTTACACTGGGGGTTGGTACCGGTTACATTGGGGGTTGGTACCGGTTACAGTGGGGGTTGGTACCGGTTACAGTGGGTGTTGGTACCGGTTACAGTGGGGGTTGGTACCGGTTACACTGGGGGTTGGTACCGGTTACAGTGGGGGTTGGTACCGGTTACATTGGGGGTTGGTACCGGTTACACTGGGGGTTGGTACCGGTTACATTGGGGGTTGGTACCGGTAACACAGGGGGTGGGTACCGGTTACATTGGTTACTGGTACCGGTAACAGTGGGGGTTGGTACCGGTAACAGCGGGGGGTGGGTACCGGTTACACTGGGGGTTGGTACCGGTTACACTGGGGGTTGGTACCGGTTACATTGGTTACTGGTACCGGTTACAGTGGTTACTGGTACCGGTTACAGTGGGGGTTGGTACCGGTTACAGTGGGTGTTGGTACCGGTTACATTGGGGGTTGGTACCGGTTACAGTGGGGGTTGGTACCGGTTACACTGGGGGTTGGTACCGGTTACATTGGGGGTTGGTACCGGTTACATTGGGGGTTGGTACCGGTTACACTGGGTGCTGTGTACCGGTTACACTGGGTGCTGTGTACCGGTTACATTGGATGTTGGGTACCGGTTACATTGGGTGCTGGGTACTGGTCTATGGGTGGTGAAGTGTTGGGGTGCTGGGTACCGGTTACAATGTGTGCTGGGTACCAGTTGTATTGGGTGCTGAGGACCAGTTCCATTGGGTGTTGGGTACTGGTTACAATGGGTGCTGGGTGCCGTGTACCAGTTACAATGGGTGCTGGGTCCGGTTACAATGTGTGCTGGGTACCGGTTGTATTGGGTGCTGAGGACCTGTTACATTGGGTGCTGGGTACCAGTTACAATGGGTGCTGGTCTATGGGTGGTGCAGTGTTTTGGAGCTGGGTACTGGTTCCATTGGGTGCTGGGTACTGGTTACAATGGGTGCTGGGTGCTGGTTACAATGGGTGCTGGGTACTGGTTACAGTGGGTGCTGGTCTATGGGTGGTGCAGTGTTTTGGAGCTGGGTACTGGTTCCATTGGGTGCTGGGTACTGGTTACAGTGGGTGCTGGGTGCTGGTCTATGGGTGGTGCAGTGTTGTGGTGCTGGGTACCGGTTACAGTGGGTGCGGGGTACTGGTTACAATGGGTGCTGGGTACCGGTTACAATGGGTGCTGGGTACTGGTCTATGGGTGCTGCAGTGTTGGGGTGCTGGGTTCCGGTGCAGGGGGGTCTCCATGCAATGGGTGCTGGGTGCTCCATGTCCTGGGTGCTGGGGTGCAGGGAGCTCATTGCAGCCAGGGCTGGGTGCCATTGGGGTGCTGGGGTCCCATTGCCATTGTGATGGATGGGGGGGTCCCATTGCTATGGGTGGGGGCTCCCATTGCAGTGGATATGGGGGTCCCATTGCTATGAATGGGGGGGTCCCATTGCTATGAATGGGGGGGTCCCATTGCTGTGAATGGGGGGTCCCATTGCTGTGAATGGGGGGGGTCTCATTGCAGTGAATGGGGGGTCCCATTGCTATGAGTGGGGGGCTTCCATTGCTGTGAATGGGGGGGGTCCCATTGCTATGAATGGGGGGGTCCCATTGCTATGAATGGAGGGATCCCATTGCAGTGAATGGAGGGATCCCATTGCAGTGAATGGGGGGTTCCCATTGCAGTGAATGGGGGTTCCCATTGCAGTGAATGGGGGTGTCCCATTGCTATGAATGGGGGGGTCCCATTGCAGTGAATGGGGGGTTCCCATTGCCCTGAAAGGGGGGTCCCATTGCAGTGGATGGGGGTGCCATTGCTCTGAATGTGGGGTCCCATTGCAGTGAATGGGAGATCCCATTGCCCTGAAAGGGGGTTCCCATTGCAGTGAATGGGGGGTTCCCATTGCAGTGAATGGGGGTTCCCATTGCAGTGAATGGGGGTTCCCATTGCAGTGAATGGGGGTTCCCATTGCTGTAATGGGGGGTCCCATTGCAGTGAATGGGGGTTCCCATTGCTATGAATGGGGGATCCCATTGCTATGAATGGGGGGTTCCCATTGCTATGAATGGGGGGGGTCCCATTGGTATGAATTGGGGGGTCCCATTGCTATTAATGGGGCGTCCCCTTGCAGTGAATGGGGGGTCCCATTGCAATGAATGGGGGGGGTCCCATTGCAATGAATGGGGGGGGTCCCATTGCTATGAATGGGGGGGTTCCATTGCTGTGAATGAGGGTTCCCATTGCAATGAATGGGGGGGGTCCCATTGCTATGAATGGGGGGGGGGGTCCCATTGCTGTGATTGGGAGGGTCCCATTGCTATGATTGGGGGGGTCCCATTGCTGTGAATGGGGGGGTCCTGTTGCTGTGAATGGGGGGATCCCATTGCTCTGAAGGGGGGGGTCCCATTGCTCTGAATGGGTGGTCCCATTGCAGTGAATGGGGGGGTCCCATTGCTGTGAATGGGGGGGTCCCATTGCAGTGAATGGGGGTTCCCATTGCAGTTGATAGGGGTTCCCATTGCAGTGAATGGGGGGTTCCCATTGCTCTGAATTGGGGTTCCCATTGCAATGAATGGGGGTTCCCATTGCAGTGAATGGGGGTTCCCATTGGTATGAATTGGGGGGTCCCATTGGTATGAATTGGGGGGTCCCATTGCTCTGAAAGGGGGGTCCCATTGCAGTGAATGGGGGTTCCCATTGCATTGGTTCCCCCCACTCTGACCCTGCCCCTCTTTCCCCCCCATGCAGCCTCGTGTACGGGGGGTCCCGGGCGCCCCACGCGGAGCCGGAGCTGCTCCCCCGGCAGCCATACGGAGCCCCCCACCCACTGCAGGGCTACGGCCCCAACCACCACCCCACAGGTACCTGGATCCCATATCCCCCATCCCCATATTCCTCTGTCCCTTTGCTGTCCAGCTCCCGCTGGCTATGGAGCCAGGGCTGCCCCATGTCCCTATCCCTATATCCCATGTTCTGTGCCCATATCCCATATCCTGGTGTCCCATGTTCCATGTTGGCTTATCCCCTATCCCTGTATCCCATGTTATATAGACCCATATCCGTCCTGTGTCTCATATTCCATGTGCCCTGTTTCCATAGCTCATATCCCTATATCCTATGTGCTATGCTCTCCATTCCTATAATTCCTGTGCTATGCTTGTTACCCATGTTCCATATGCATATGGATATACCTATTGTCCTTATCCCCATACTGTATATCCCATCCTGCATCTTATTATATGCTATATGCCATATAGCATATCCCATATTCCATAGCCTGTATCCCATACTCCACACTTCATATCCCATATTCCCCATACCCAATAGCCGTATCCCACATCCCCATATTCCCGTCTCGCTATATCCGTATTCCATATACCACATACCCTGTAACCTTTGTATCCCATGCCATGTATCCCATATGGCTTGTATCCCATAGTCCATGTATCTAGTGTATTGTACACTATGTGTGTGATGCATTGGATCTCTATATGTTATGTATCCTGTATTCCATATATCCCATATTGTACCCATTGTATTCCATATACTTAGTACTTCATACATTATATTCCACGTGTTTATGCTCATATGGTAGGTGCTTTATGTACACTGTATTTTGCATACTATATGTCATATATAGTTCATAGTTTGTATATGCCATATATTAGATATTCTATATTCCATATACTTCTTATCCCACATCCCTACATTGTTATATCCCATATATCATATATATGCAATATCTAATATTCCATATCCGCTATATCCCGTATTCTGTACCTTACATTTATATGCCTTGTATATTGTGTATTTCATATATGTCATATACCTTACATCCTGTATTCCACATCTCCCATATACTTCATATTCCGTATACCCTATACCCCCCACCCCATGTACCCTCTATTGCATGTATCCCATATTCCATGCTCTATATCCCATATCCCACTCGTGTGTCCTATATATCATCCCTATATATTACATTTGGCTTATATATTATATATTTACCTGTATGTTATGTATCCCAATCCTATATCCTGTATCCCACCCATATGATGCACATCCCATCTCTGTATCTTCTGTTCCCCTTGTGTATATTTCATACCTCATATCCCGTACTCTACATCTCATTTCCTACCCTCATGTTGTATATCTCGTATCCCACGTATCCCATATCCCATATACCCCATGTTCACCCTATATCCTCTATATCCCCTCTATATCCCACATACCCCATACTCACCCTATATTCTCTATATCCCTTCTATGTCCCATATATCCTATATTCATCCTATATCCTCTATATCCCCTTTATATCCCATATACCCCATACTCACCCTATATCTTCTATATCTCCTCTATTCAATATCCCATGTATCCCATATTCACCCTATATCCTGTATATGCTCTCTCTATCCCATATACCCCATATTCACCCTATATTCTCTATATCCCCTCTATATCCCATATACCCCGTATTCACCCTATATCCTCTATATCCCCTCTCTATCCCATATACCCTATATTCACCCTATATCCTCCATATCCCCTCTATATCCCATATACTCCATATTCACCCTATATCCTTTCTATCCCCTCTATCCCATATACCCTATACTTACCCTATATCTTCTATATCTCCTCTATTCAATATCCCATGTATCCCATATTCACCCTATATCCTCTATATCCCCTCTCTATCCCATATACCCCATATTCACCCTATATCCCCTCTCTATCCCCTCTCTATCTCCTCTCTATCCCCTCTCCCCCCCCCTCACCCCATACCCTGTTCCCGCAGGGCTCCCAGGCCTGTTTGAGCCAGGCCTGCACCACGCGGGGGCTGCGGCTCCGGACGCCTCCGTCATGAACCTGATCTCGGCGCTGGAGCCAAGGCCCCAACCGGGTCCGGCTGCATCATCCCTGCTCTCCCAGTTCCGCAGCCCCTCCTGGCAGACTGGTAATGGGGGGGGCAAAGGTCACAGCCTGACCCTGGGGGGGGGGGAAGGTCCCATCCTGACCCTGGGGGGGGGGGGTTCTTGGGGGGGTCCCTGTATCCAGCCATAAGGGGGGGAGGGGTCACATCTAGCCCAGGGTCTGTTGTCCATCCCCCCCCATATCCCCCAATGTCCCTCTCGTATCCCCCAATGGCCCCCATAGCCCCCAATGCCCCCCCTATATCCCCTAATACCCCCATATCCCCCAGGACCCTGTATCCCCCTATGCCCCCCATATACCCCAGGACCCCCATATCCCTCAATGCCCCCCCTTATAGCCCAATGTCACCCCATATACCCCATATCCCCCAATGCCCCCATATCCCCCAATGCCCCCTATATCCCCCAATGCCCCCCCTTATACCCCAATGTCCCCCCCATATACTCCATATCCCCCAATGCCTCCCCTATATCCCCTAATACCCCCATATCCCCCATATACCCCCATATCCCCCAATACCCCCCATATACCCCAATGCCCCCCTTATACCCCCTAATGCCCCCATATCCCTCAATGCCCCCATATCCCCCATTGCCCCCCCGTATACTCCAGTGTCGCCCCTATACCCCATATCCCCCATTGCCCCCCCATATACCCCCATATACCCCAATGTCCCCCCTATACCCCATATCCCCCATTGCCCCCCCCATATACCCCCATATACCCCAATGTCCCCTTTATACCCCCTAATACCCCCATATCCCCCATTGCCCCCCCTTATATCCCCCTATACCCCATATCCCCCATTGCCCCCCCATATACCCCAATGTCCCCCCTATACCCCATATCCCCCATTGCCCCCCCATATACCCCCATATACCCCAATGTCCCCCCCTATACCCCATATCCCCCATTGCCCCCCCCATATACCCCCATATACCCCAATGTCCCCCCTATACCCCATATCCCCCATTGCCCCCCCATATAGCCCCATATACCCCAATGTCCCCCATATACCCCCATATACCCCAATGTCCCCCCCATACCCCATATCCCCCATTGCCCCCCCATATACCCCCATATACCCCAGTATCCCCCCTATACCCCAGTATCCCCCATTCCCCCTCTCTAACCCCTTTCTTTCCCCCCCCCCAGCCATGCACACCCCAGCCCCAGCCGAACTCTTCATCTCCGGCGCCCTCCCCGGCTCCGGCACCTTCCCAGCATCCTCAGCGCTCGGCGCTTACCAACACCCGGCTCCATTCCCGGCACGGAGCTTCCCAGTGAGCTCTGCCCTCAGCCTCCCGGAGCCTCCATTCAGCCCCGGTTCCAACGGGCTCCTGTCCCCCCATGATCCTCTGCTCCACATCAAACCGGCTCAAGCTCCGGTGCCGCCGCCGCCGCCACCTCCACCGCCACCTCCACCGCCTCCACCGCCGGCTCTAGGCTTCGAGCGCTTGGGCACCGCGGTGCTGGGCTCGGCGTTACCGGCACAGAGCCCAGCTTACCGCGGCGCTGCCGGAGCCTCCCAGTTCAACCTGCTGTCGGCGCCGCTGGCGGAGCAGCCGGCTCAGCTCTATAACACCTCCGTGTTCGGCAGCGCCGGCGAGCGCGCGGTGCCGCGCCAGGACAGCGTCATCAAGCACTACCAGCGCCCCGGTGCTGCCCAGGCCCATGGGCTGCAGCATTACCTGAGCTGTGGGGGCAGCTACCAACAGCTCCCCCCGCACCGAGGGGCTCTATCCTGCAGCCCATTGGGGGAGCAGAGCCCGGCCAGCACCGAAGCCTCCCAACAGGCGGCCAAGGGAGCGGCGCCGCGGCCGGAGCCGGCGCAGAGCTACCGACCCATCATCCAATCCCCTGCCTATTCCAGCGGCAACGGCACCGGCTCCGGCACCAACGGCGCCGGCACCAAGTCCAAGAGCTACTCGGCGGCGCGGCAAACACCGCGCTCCACAGCCACCCCCAAGTGCCAAAGCAGCTTCAGCACCAGCACCCCCAAAGCCAGCTCCGTCATCTCCAGCCATTCTCCAGCCTATTCGCCCTTGGCTATGGGGCCGGGTGGGGGTTATGGGGCCAACGCTCCGGCCCCGCAGCCCAGCTCCGGCTTCAGCAGCGCCCAAGGTGGGGACTTGGGGGGCAAAGGCACCGGGTATCCCCCTCCCAGTGCCGGGGGGCAAAGTGGGGGCCCCCCTTGTGTGGGGCAAGGCCAGGCCTTCTCCCCGGAGCAGCTCCAAGCGCTTCCCTATGGGGTGCAGGCGGAAGTGGGCTCCTTATCCTATAGCACCGGGCACTCCCCGGCTGTGCCGGCACCGCTGCCCTATAGCCCTGCTCCCAGCATCCGGCCCCTGCAGTCACCGCCGGCACCGCGGCCACAGAGCGGGACCTCACCGGGGCAATCCCAGAAGTACCTGGGGTCTGTGCTCTCACCTTCCTTTATGGCACCGGGATATGGGGCAGGAGGAGGAGGAGGAGGAGGAGCAGGAACACCGGGAACACCGGGACCGACCCCATCGGCGCTGGAGCGACCTCCGACCTTCGGCAAAGCCGCCGGCAAAGGGGACGCGGAGCTGCTGGGGACGGATCGGAGCGAGGACGAGGACTTCCTGATCCAGCATCTCCTGCAGGCCCCCAGCCCCCCCCCTCCATCGCGGGGGGAGTCCTTGGGGGGGTGCGAGGAGCGCGGCGCCGGCACCAAGAGCATGGGGGGGGGTTATGGCAGCCTGGGCAAGGCGGAGGAGCGGTACCAGCTCCAGAGCGTTATCCGGCCCAACTCCAACCTGGAGGCTCCGGCGGCCTTGGAATTGGCTCTGTTGAAGGAGAAGAAGAAGCCGGAGCGGGGCAAGGATTACCGGAGCGCCGGCGGCTCCGGAGAGGGGCTGGCGGCCACCTCCGTGGTGCACTACGGGCACCAAGCGCCGGCTATGGACTCCTATGGGCAAGAGCTCAAGAAGCCGGGGGGCAAGGAGATGGGGCAGGGCCACGGTTACATGGCCAAGACCCCCGAGCACGGGCGCCTGGTGCCGGAGCCCCCCCCTCTGGAGCCACATGGACTCCTCCTGGAGCCGGCTCCGGAGCTGGGAGCGGTGCAAGTGCCGGGGGGGGCCGCGGGGCTGCTGCCGTCGGTGCTGACCCACACCCAGAGCCAGCTCCATCCCCGCACCAAAGCCCGTTCCCAGCTCGATGTCCACCTCCTGGAGCAGCAGCGGATGCCTCCACCGCCACCACCACCGGCTCCACCGGCACCACCGGCTCCACCGCCGGCCCCACCGGCTGCCCCCTCCCCACAGATGCTCCTGGACGCCCATCACCTGCACCAGGCCCACGTGCGCGGTCAAGGCTTGGAGGCTCCGGCGCCGTTGCCACCGGAGCCTATGGAGGTGCTGCCGGCTCCGCAAGAGATCCAGGACTTCCTAGAGCCTCCGTTGGGGTTGGAGCCTCATCTGGGCCAACCCGGAGGGGTCCAGGGGCCCCCGGGGCACCTGTTGGACCCGGATGGTGGAGCCCCAGCGGTGGCACCGGCACCATTGGAAGCCAAGGACCAGTTTGCCGAAGGGGGGAGCCCGGCCGGGGGCAAGAACCGGTTTGTGCCATTGACTTCCATCTGCTTCCCGGATGCTCTCCTGCAGGATGAGGATAGAGGCTTCTTCCCTGGCATGGAGGACATGTTCGGACCAGCACCTGAGGACTTCCCTAAGGGGACAGAGGAGGAGGAGGAGGAAGGAGCAGGGGGGTTAGAGCCGCGCGGTGAAGGCTTAAAGCCCCCTCCATATGACATGGGGCAGCCTTACCCCCCCTTCTGCCCCACACAAGGGCCTCCGGGTGATGCCTCATCCTTGGCATTGGAGCATCCCAAGCACGAGCTGCCCTCTACGGTCAACACGGAGCCCTTGGGGCTGATCCAAGGCACCGAGAGCACCAAACCCCCCCTGCCCACCCCCCTCTTCTGCTCCTCCAAGCCCAAGAAGCTCCTCAAGACCTCATCCTTCCACCTGCTCCGCAAGCGAGACCCATTCCCGGCCCCAAAGAAAACCTATGCCCAGGAATACGAGTTCCAGGACGACGAGGACAAAGCCGACGTCCCAGCCGACATCCGGCTCAATAGCCGGCGCCTACCGGACCTGCTGCCCGACCTCATCTCCAGCTGCCGCGCTCGGCCCCCCCCGCTCAGCCCCATCCACACCGGGGACCCCTTGGCCTTCCCCCCCCAGCCCCATAGCGGCTCCCACCCCACGGCGCCCAAGAAGAGAGGCAGGAAACCCACCAAGCCCAAGAGGGAAGGGCCCCCCCGGCCCAGGGGGAGGCCCAGGATCAGGCCCCTACCGGAGCCCCCCCCGCCGGCTCCGTCGCCGCTGCCCCATGGGCTCCTCCTGCCCCATCCCGATGCGGCCAAGAGGCCTCGGGGCAGGGGAAGGGGCCGGGGCAGGAAGGGGGGGGAGGAAGGAGGAGATGGGAATGGGATGGAGGCGCTGAAGCCGCTCAAGGTGAGGGGGTAATGGGGGGTGGGGGGTACCCTAATGGTGGCCAAAAGGTGCCGTTGGGGGAGGTGGGGGTGGGTTGGAGGCCGTCGGGGGGAGGATTTGGGGTGATGGATGGAGATATTGGGGTGAACATTGATGGATATGGGGGTGTTGGGGCTTGTTTTGGGGTTCCCTGTGGTCTGTGGTACCCATCGATGTCCAAAGAGCCCCATTGATGGAGATAGAGATGGGTTTGATCCCATCAAGGTGAGGATTTGGGGGTTATGGATGAGATATTGGGGTGTTTGGGCTTGTTTTGGGGTTCCCTGTGGCCTGTGGTACCCATAGATGTTCAAAGATCCCCATTGATGGAGATGGGTTAGAGCCTATCAAGGTGAGGATTTGGGGCTATGGATGAGATATTGGGGTGAACATGGATGGATATGGGGGTGTTTGGGGTTCTTCCTGCTCTGTGGTCCCCATCGATGTCCAAAGACCCCATTGATGCAGATGGGGCTGGGTTGGAGCCCATCAAGACAAGCCCTTGATGGGTCTGGGGATGCTCTTTGGGGTCATCCATGGATGCGCTGGAGCTCCCTGTATCCCTGTATCCCTGTATCCCTGCATCCCTGTATCCCTGTATCCCTCATCCCTGTATCCCTGCATCCCTGTATCCCTGTATCCCTGTATCCCTGCATCCCTGTATCCCTGTATCCCTGTATCCCTGTATCCCTGTATCCCTGTATCCCTGTATCCCTGCATCCCTGCATCCCTGTATCCCTGTATCCCTGTATCCCTGTATCCCTGCATCCCTGCATCCCTGTATCCCTGCATCCCTGTATCCCTGTATCCCTGTATCCCTGTATCCCTGTATCCCTGCATCCCTGTATCCCTGTATCCCTGTATCCCTGCATCCCTGCATCCCTGTATCCCTGCATCCCTGTATCCCTGTATCCCTGCATCCCTGTATCCCTGTATCCCTGCATCCCTGTATCCCTGTATCCCTGTATCCCTGCATCCCTGCATCCCTGTATCCCTGCATCCCTGTATCCCTGCATCCCTGTATCCCTGTATCCCTGTATCCCTGTATCCCTGCATCCCTGTATCCCTGTATCCCTGTATCCCTGCATCCCTGCATCCCTGTATCCCTGCATCCCTGTATCCCTGTATCCCTGCATCCCTGTATCCCTGTATCCCTGCATCCCTGCATCCCTGTATCCCTGTATCCCTGTATCCCTGCATCCCTGTATCCCTGTATCCCTGCATCCCTGTATCCCTGTATCCCTGCATCCCTGTATCCCTGCATCCCTGCATCCCTGTATCCCTGCATCCCTGTATCCCTGCATCCCTGTATCCCTCCATCCCTGCATCCCTGTATCCCTGTATCCCTGCATCCCTGTATCCCTGTATCCCTGCATCCCTGCATCCCTGCATCCCTGTATCCCTGTATCCCTGCATCCCTGCATCCCTGTATCCCTGTATCCCTGTATCCCTGCATCCCTGTATCCTTGTATCCCTGTATCCCTGTATCCCTGCATCCCTGTATCCCTGTATCCCTGCATCCCTGTATCCCTCCATCCCTGCATCCCTGTATCCCTGCATCCCTGTATCCTTGTATCCCTGTATCCCTGTATCCCTGCATCCCTGTATCCCTGTATCCCTGTATCCCTGTATCCCTGCATCCCTGCATCCCTGTATCCCTGTATCCCTGCATCCCTGTATCCCTGCATCCCTGTATCCCTGCATCCCTGCATCCCTGTATCCCTGCATCCCTGTATCCCTGTATCCCTGCATCCCTGTATCCCTGCATCCCTGCATCCCTGTATCCCTGTATCCCTGTATCCCTCCATCCCTGTATCCCTGCATCCCTGTATCCCTGCATCCCTGTATCCCTGTATCCCTGTATCCCTGCATCCCTGTATCCCCGTATCCCTGTATCCCTGTATCCCTGTATCCCTGCATCCCTGTATCCCTGTATCCCTGCATCCCTGTATCCCTCCATCCCTGTATCCCTGCATCCCTGCATCCCTGCATCCCTGTATCCCTGTATCCCTGCATCCCTGTATCCCTGTATCCCTGTATCCCTGCATCCCTGCATCCCTGCATCCCTGTATCCCTGTATCCCTGTATCCCTCATCCCTGTATCCCTGTATCCCTGCATCCCTGCATCCCTGTATCCCTGTATCCCTGTATCCCTGTATCCCTGTATCCCTGTATCCCTGCATCCCTGTATCCCTGTATCCCTGCATCCCTGCATCCCTGTATCCCTGTATCCCTGTATCCCTGTATCCCTGCATCCCTGTATCCCTGCATCCCTGCATCCCTGTATCCCTGTATCCCTGTATCCCTGCATCCCTGTATCCCTGTATCCCTGCATCCCTGCATCCCTGTATCCCTGTATCCCTGTATCCCTGTATCCCTGCATCCCTGCATCCCTGTATCCCTGTATCCCTGTATCCCTCTATCCCTGCATCCCTGTATCCCTGTATCCCTGCATCCCTGTATCCCTGTATCCCTGTATCCCTCATCCCCACATGTCCCCCCATTCCCTCTCCCCAGCTCAAACTGGCCATGCCCAAGGGCTCGGAAGCTCCGTTACCACCGGATGGATCCCTCGGCATTCCCGTTGTGCCGGCTCCGGATCCGGCTCCTGCCGACGCTTCCCAAAGCCGGGAACGCATCAAGCAGAAGATCAAGGAGGTAGAGGAGAAGCAGCCGGAGATGAAGTCAGGATTCATGGCTTCATTCCTGGACTTCCTCAAAGCCGGCAAGCGCCAGGCAGGACCCCCCAGTGCCGCCAGCCCCACCAAGAGCCACCGCGGCTCCACCAGCACCACCAGTGCCACCAGCAGCACCCATCCCTTCGGCATGGGGGGACCCATCCTGGCCGGAAGCCTGGAGGGGCCGGAGGGTGATGGTTTGGTTATGGCATGTCCCAGCCCATGCAAGAGGCTGGATGAGGAGCTCAAGAGGAACCTGGAGACGCTCCCGTCCTTCTCCTCGGATGAGGAGGACTCGGTGAGCAAGAACCAGGACCTACAGAAGAGCATCTCCTCGGCCATCTCGGCCCTATATGATCCCAGTGACCGCAAGGATCCCGAGCCGGCCGGAGCCTGCGCCTCGGAGCCGGCGTCGCCGCGGCACCAAGGTCAGTGATGGGACCTGGAGGGGTCCATTGGGAGTCAGTGGGAGCTATAGGGAACAATGGGAGCCGTAGGGGTCAATGGGAGCTATAGGGATCCGTGGCAGCCAGTGGGAGCCGTAGGATCCATTGAGAGCCAGTGGGATCCATAGGGGTCAATGGGAACTATAAGGATCCATGGCAGCCAGTGGGAGCCATAGGGATCCATGGCAGCCAGTGGGAGCTGTAGGGGTCAATGGGAGGTATAGGGATCCATGGCAGCCGGTGGGAACCATATGGGTCCATGGGAGCTATAGGGATCCATGGCAGCCAGTGGGAGGCATAGGGGTCAATGGCAGCCATTAGGAGCCATAGGGAGCAATGGGAGCTACAGGGACACACAAGGATCCCGAGCCGGCCAGAGCCTGCGCCTCGGAGCCGGCGTCGCCGCAGCACCAAGGTCAGTGATGGGACCTGGAGGGGTCCATTGGGAGCTATAGGGGTCCATGGCAGCCAGTGGGAGCTATAGGATCCATTGAGAGCCAGTGGGAGCCATAGGGGTCAATGGGAGCCATAGGGATCCATGGCAGCTATTGAGTGCCATAGGGATCCATGGCAGCCAGTGGGAGCCATATGGGTCATTGGGAGCTATAGGGATCCATGGCAGCCAATGGGAGCCATAGGGGTCCATTGGGAGCCAGTGGGAGCCGTAGGGGTCAATGGGAGATATAGGGATCCATGGCAGCCAGTGGGAGCTATAGGGCTCAGTGGGACCTGTAGGGATCCATGGCAGCCAGTGGGAACCGTATGGGTCAATGGCAGCCATTGGGAGCCATAGGGATCCGTGACAGCCATTGGGAGCCATAGGGGTCAATGGCAGCGTTGGGAGCCATAAGGTTAAATGGGAGTCATAGGGACCAATAGGTGCCATAGAGAGCAATGGGAGTCATTGAGATCAGTGGAAGCCATAGGGAGCAATGGGAGTCATAGTGGCCAATGGAAGCCATAGGGACCAATGGGAACCATAGGGATCAATGGGATCCATAAGGATCAATGTGAGCTATAGGGGCCAATGGGAGCCATAGGGATCAATGTGAGCCATAGGGTCCAATGGGAGCCGTAGGGACCAACGGGAGCCATAGGGATCAATGGGAACCATAAGGGTCAATGGGATCCATATGGGTCAATGGCAGCCATAGGGACCAATGGAAGTCATAGGGACCAACGGGAGCCATAGGGATCAATGGGAGCCATAGGTACCAACAGGAACCATAGGGACCAATGGGAACCATAGGGTCCAATGGGAGCCATAGGGACCAACAGGAACCATAAGGATCAATGGGAACCATAGGTACCAACAGGAACCATAGGTACCAATGCCCCCCCTGTGCCCACCCCCTAACCCCCTTTCTCTCTCTCTCTCCCCAGACCTCCCCCCCCCCTCAGACCCCCCCCTGAGCCCCCCAGCTCCAGACCCCCCCCAGCCCAGCGCCCCCCTGACCCCCCCCGCCCCCCCCACAGCCTCCCCGGCGGGGGGGGGGGCAGCGGTGGTGCCATCACCAGGGGGGGGCCCCGGGGCTGGGGCAGGGGGGGGGTCCCCGGAGGAGGCTCAGGACCCGCGGGCTCTGCACCTGGCCCAGAAGCAGGATGCGGCCGCAGTGTGCGGGGACACCGACGAGGAGCAGGACGGGAGTGGGGGGGAGGGGATCTACCGAGAGCGGGATGAGTTCGTGGTGCGGGTGGAGGATGTGGCGGCGCTGAGGGTGAGGAGGGAATGGGATGGGATCAATGGGATGGGGATGGGGATGGGGATGGGGATGGGATGGGATGGGATCAATGGGATGGGATCAATGGGATGGGATGGGGATGGGGATGGGATGGGATGGGATGGGGATGGGATGGGGATGGGATGGGGATGGGATGGGATGGGATGGGGATGGGATGGGATGGGGATGGGGATGGGATGGGATGGGATGGGGATGGGATGGGATGGGATGGGATGGGGATGAGGATGGGGATGGGATGGGGATGGGATGGGATGGGATGGGATGGGATGGGGATGGGATGGGATGGGATGGGGATGGGATGGGATGGGATGGGGATGGGATGGGATGGGGATGGGATGGGGATGGGATGGGATGGGATGGGATGGGATGGGATGGGGATGGGATGGGGATGGGGATGGGATGGGGATGGGATGGGATGGGATGGGATGGGGATGGGATGGGATGGGATGGATGGGATGGGATGGATGGGATGGGATGGGGATGGGATGGGATGGGGATGGGATGGGATCAATGGGATGGGATGGGATCAATGGGATGGGATGGGATCAATGGGATGGGATGGGAATGGGGATGGGATGGGATGGGATGGGATGGGATGGGATGGGATGGGGATGGGATGGGGATGGGGATGGGATGGGATGGGATGGGGATGGGATGGGGATGGGGATGGGATGGGGATGGGATGGGATGGGATGGGATGGGGATGGGATGGGATGGGATGGATGGGATGGGATGGATGGGATGGGATGGGATGGGATGGGATGGGATGGGGATGGGATGGGATCAATGGGATGGGATGGGATGGGATGGGAATGGGGATGGGATGGGATGGGATGGGATGGGATGGGGATGGGATGGGATGGGGATGGGATGGGATGCAATGGATGCAAATGGGAATGGATGGATGGGGATGGGAATGGGAATGGATGGGTATGGGTGAGGATGGATGGGAATGGAAGGGAATGGGTGGGGATGGGTGAGGATGGATGGGAATGAGTGGGAATGTATGGGTATGTGGCTGGGAATGGATGGGAATGGGGGTGGGAATGGCTGGGAGGCTGTGGGGTGTCTGTAGGGTGCTAAGGGTCTCTATGGGTGTCTGTGGGCTCTCTATAGGTGTCCATGGGCTCTGTATGGGTCTCTATGGGCTCTCTATGGGTCTCTATGGGTCTCTATGGGTCTCTATGTGTCTCTATGGGTCTCTATGGTTCCCAACATGCCCCCCCCGCTGCCCCCAGCTGGCGCTGCAGACAGGCCGGGAGCCCCCCCCGATCTGGCGCGTGCAGAAAGCTCTGCTGCAGAAATTCACCCCTGAGATCAAGGACGGACAGAGGCAGTTCTGTGCCACCAGCAACGTGAGCCACACACACCATGGGGACACCCCATAACACACACACCCCATAGGGACACCCCATAACACACACACACCATGGGGACACCCCATAACACACACACCCCATAGGGACACCCCATAACACACACACACCATGGGGACACTGACACCTCATAACACACACACACCATGGGGACACCTCATAACACAGACATCCCATGGGGACACCCCAAAACAGGGACACCCCATAGGGACACCCCATAACACAGACATCCCATGGGGACACAGACACCCCATAGGGACACCCTATAACAGTGACACCCCTATAGGGTCACCCCCATAACACGGACATCCCATAGGGACACCCCATAACGGGCATCCCATAACAGTGACACCCCCATAGGGACACCCCCATAACAGCGACACCCCATAGGGACACCCTGAAACAGGGACATCCCATAACAGGGACATCCCATAGGGACACCCCAAAACAGGGACATCCCATAATAGGGACACCCCATAACAGGGACATCCCCATAGGAGCACCCTGAAACAGGGACAACCCATAACAGGGACACTCCCATAACAGGGACATCCCCATAACAGGGACACCCCATAAGACGGACACCCCATAGTGACACCCCAAAACAGGGACATCCCCATAACAGGGACATCCCATAGGAACACCCTGAAACAGGGACACCCCATAACAGGGACATCCCCATAACAGGGACACCCTATAAGAGGGACACCCCATAACAGGGACATCCCATAGGGACACCCTGAAACAGGGACACCCCATAACAGGGACATCCCCATAACAGGGACACCCTATAAGAGGGACACCCCATAACAGGAACATCCTATAGGGACACCCTGAAACAGGGACATCCCTTAACAGGGACACCCCATAACAGGGGCATCCCATAAAAGGGATATCCCCATAATAGGGTCACCCCAATAACAGCGACACCCTCATAGGTACACCCCTGTAACAGGGGAAACCCCCACAGAGACACCCCTATAGGGATACCCCCATAAGGACACCCCCTAGGACACCCCCATAACAACAACACCCCAATAACACCAGCACCCCATAACAGGGATCCCCCCAAACAGAGACCCCCCCAATAGAGACCCCCCACAGTGGGACCCCCCCAATCACAACTCCTTGGGGGGGGGGGGAGGGTTTTGATGCTCCATAGGGTGTCAGTATTGGGGTGCCCCTGACCCCCCATGTCCCCCCCCCAGTACCTGGGTTACTTCGGGGATGCCAAGCACAGATACCAGCGACTGTACGTCAAGTTCCTGGAGAACATCAACAAGAAGGATTATGTGCGAGTGTGTTCCCGGAAACCCTGGCACCGACCCCAGGCGGGAAGGTGGGAATGGGATCAATGGGATGGGATGGGATGGGGATGGGGATGGGATGGGGATGGGGTGGGAATGGGGTGGGGATGAGGATGGGATGGGGATGGGGATGGGATGGGGATGGGATGGGATGGGGATGGGGATGGGATGGGATGGGATGGGATGGGGATGGGATGGGATGGGATGGGATGGGATGGGGATGGGATGGGGATGGGATGGGATGGGATGGGATGGGATGGGATGGGGATGGGATGGGGATGGGATGGGGATGGGAATGGGGATGGGGATGGGATGGGATGGGGATGGGATGGGGATGGGATGGGGATGGGATGGGATGGGGATGGGATGGGGATGGGATGGGATGGGGATGGGATGGGATGGGATGGGATGGGGATGGGGATGGGGATGGGATGGGGATGGGATGGGATGGGATGGGATGGGGATGGGATGGGATGGGATGGGGATGGGATGGGATGGGATGGGATGGGGATGGGATGGGATGGGATGGGGATGGGATGGGGATGGGATGGGGATGGGAATGGGGTGGGATGGGATGGGATCAATGGGAATGGGATGGGGATGGGGATGGGGTGGGATGGGGTGGGATGGGATGGGGATGGGATGGGGATGGGATGGGATGGGGGTGGGATGGGATGGGGTGGGGATGGGATGGGATGGGGATGGGGATGGGGTGGGGATGGGATGGGAATGGGATGGGATGGGATGGGATGGGGATGGGGATGGGATGGGGATGGGATAGGGATGGGGTGGGATGGGGATGGGATGGGATGGGATGGGATGGGATGGGATGGGATGGGGATGGGGATGGGATGGGATGGGGATGGGGATGGGATGGGATGGGATGGGATGGGGATGGGATGGGGATGGGGATGGGATGGGATGGGATGGGATGGGGATGGGATGGGGATGGGGATGGGATGGGATGGGGATGGGAATGGGATGGGATGGGATGGGATGGGGATGGGATGGGGATGGGGATGGGGATGGGGATGGGATGGGGATGGGGATGGGATGGGGATGGGGATGGGATGGGGATGGGATGGGGATGGGGATGGGATGGGGATGGGATGGGATGGGGATGGGATGGGGATGGGGATGGGATGGGATGGGGATGGGATGGGATGGGGATGGGAATGGGAATGGGAATGGCAACAGGAATGGGGATGGGAATGGGAACGGGAATGGCAACGGGAATGGGAATGGGATGGGGATGGGAATGGGATGGGGATGGGGTGGGAATGGGAACGGGATGTGTGGGATATATGGGGTATAGGGTATGGGTAGGGGAATGGGAATGGGATTGAGATGGGTGGATAATGGGATGGATGGGGTATGGGGTATATGGGCGATGGGAATTGACTAGGGATGGGAAGGATGGATAGTGGGATGGATGGTGTATGGGAATGGGGATGGGATGGATGGATAATGGCATGTATGGGGTGTATGGGCTAAGTGTCCCCCACCCCCATCACCCCTCCCTCTGGGGGGCACCATTGCCTGTCCTGGGTGGGGGGGGGGGGGTGTCTCCATCCCCCCCCTTATCCAGATTGGATTCAGGGCCCCCCCCTTTTAACCCCCCCTTTTTTCTCCCCCCCCCCCCAGGCGCCAGCCCCACCCCAAACCCAACACCCCCAAACCTCCCCCCACCCCCAAATCCGACCCCCCCGAGAAGCCTCCTCCCCCTCCCCCCCCCCGGGCCGAGCGCCCCCCCAAAGCCGAGCCCATCCCCCCCCCCCGCCCCCCCGCGCCGGCCGCGGGGGGGGCCCCCCCCAAGGCTCCTCCCCCCCCCCCACCTCCCCAAGCCCCCCCCAAGGCCAAGGCCCCCAAAGGGCCCAAGGTGAAGGCTGAGCCCCCCCCCAAGAAGAGGAAGAAGTGGCTGAAGGAGGCGGCCACGTCCTCGGAGTCTGAGTCCAGCCCCGACCCCCAGAGTGAGGAGGGTGAGGAAGGGGGGGGGGGACCCCAAAATGGGGGGGGGGGGAAGGGGGGACTATGGGGGTGATGATGGGGAGGGTGGAATATGGGGGTAAAGGGGGGAGATGGGGGGGAAGGGGGGGACCATGGGGATGCTAATGGGGAGGGTGGGATATGGGGGGGTTCAAAAGTGGGGGGGTCAAAAGTCGGATATGGGGGGGAAATGGGGGGGGAAGGAGGGGATCATGATGGTAAAAGGGGGGGACCATGGGGATGCTGATGGGGAGGGTGGGATATGGGGGGGGGGGGTCGGTAATGGGGGGGGAAAAGGGGGGTTATGGGGTGGTCTTGAGGATGTTGGGGGGGGAGCCCCCATATATGCGGTAGGGGGTCAGAAATGGGGGTGTTTGGGGGGGGAAGGAGGGGACCATGATGGAAAAAGGGGGGGACCATAGGGATGCTGATGGATATGGGAGGGGGGGTTGGAAATGGGGGGGGTTGGGGGGGGAAAAGGGGGTTATGGGGGGGTCTTGAGGATGTTGGGGGGGAGCCCCCATATATGGGATAGGGGTCAGAAATGGGGGGGTTTGGGGGGGAAATGGGGGGGGAAGGAGGGAACCATGGGGAGGGTCGAATATGGGGGGGGGTTGGAAATGGGGTGGGAATGGGGGGCAATAGGGAGGTTATGGGGGGGCCTTGAGGATGCTGGGGGGGAGCCCCCATATATGGGGGGGGTCGGAAATGGGGTTTGGGGGTTCTGAGGCTTTATTGAGGAGGGGGCGGGGCTTGGGGGAAGGGGCGTGGCCTCCGTTTAAAGGGGAGTCCTCTGTGGGCGGGGCTTAGGGTTGTGGGCGGAGCCCCCTCTTAAAGCGGCAACGACGCTTCCCATTGGCTCCCATGGGGAGCCGCTCTTTATCAATGAGAAGGGGCGTGGCTCTCTCTTAAAGGGGCAATGCCCCCTTTGTGTTGCCCTTATGGGGGGGGGGATTCTCTTTGCTATGAGCGGGGTCAATGGAAGGGCTTGGGAAGGGGCAGGTCTTGCCCTTAAAGGGGCCATAACCCCCCCCCCCATTGCACAGAGCGGGCCCCCCCCGGGCGGGTGCTGAACACAAGGGCCATGAAGGAGATGTACCGCAGCTATGTGGAGATGCTGGTGAGCACTGCGCTGGACCCCGACATGATCCAGGCGCTGGAGGACACCAATGGTGAGACCCCCCCCAAACCCCCCCCCCACACACCCCATAGACCCCCCCATAACCCCCCCTTTGTACCCCACAGATGAGCTCTATCTGCCCCCCATGCGCAAGATCGATGGGATCCTCAATGACCACAAGAAGAAGGTTCTCAAGAGGGTGACACTCAACCCCTCCCTGCAGGTGGGGCCGGGGGGGGCTATGGGGCTGGGGGGGTCTGTGGGGCTTAGAGGGTCTATGGGGCTGGAGGGCTCTGTGGGGTTGGGGGGGGGCTGGGGGGTTGGGGGGGGTCTATGAGGTTGGGAGGCTCTATGGGGTTGGGGTTCTCTATGGGGTTGGGGGGTCTATGAGGTTGGGAGGTCTATGAGGTTGGGGGGTTCTATGGGGCTGGTGGGGCCTGTGGGGCTTAGAGCGTCTATGGGGCTGGGGGCCTTTATGAGGATGACAGGCTCTATGGAGCTTGGAGGGTCTATGGGGTTGGATGGCTCTATGGAGCTGGGGGTGTTCTATGGGACTTGGGGGCTCTATGAGGTTGATGGGCTCTATGGGGCTTGGAGGGTCTGTGGGGTTGGGGTCTCTATGGGGTTGGGGTCTCTATGGGGTTGGGGGGCTCTGTGGGGTTGAGGGGGTCTATGAGGTTGGTGGGCTCTATGGGGCCTGGAGGGTCTATGGGGTTGGATGGCTCTATGGGGTTTGGGGCTCTATGATATTGGGGGCCTCTATGGGGTTGGGGAGGTCTATGGTGTTAGGGGTCTCTATGGGGCTGGGCATGGGTGACCCCCTTCACGGCTGGGTTGACTCCATGCTGCAGCCCTGCCAGGGTCCCCCCCAGTGTCCCCATAGCCCAATGATGAGGTCCCATTCCCCCCCCTGTCATTCCCCCTCCCGGCCTGCAGGAGGCGCTGCACACGTTCCCACAGCTGCAGGCAGAGCCAGGGGAGGCTCTCGTGAGGCTGCGCCCGGGGGGGGACCCCTACAACAGGAAAACCCTCAGCAAGGTCAAGCGCAGCGCGGCCAAGCCCCAGGTATGGGCCCTATGGGGCTCTATTGGGGTCTATGGGGCTCTATGGGGCTCTATGGGGCTCTATGGGGCTCTATGGGGGCTCTATGGGGCTCTATGGGGGGTCTATGGGGCTCTATGGGGCTCTATGGGGGTCTTTGGGGCTCTATGGGGCTCTATGGGGGGTCTATGGGGCTCTATGGGGGTCTATGGGGCTCTATGGGGCTCTATGGGGGTCTATGAGGCTCTATGGGGCTCTATGGGGCTCTATGGGGTTCTATGGGGGTCTATGGGGCTCTATGGGGGTCTATGGGGGGCTCTGTGTGCTCTGGGGCTGGTTCTGAGCCCCTGTTGTGTCCCCCCCTGCAGGAGTTCAAGGTGGAGGTGGACAAATCCTTCCTGTGCACCCTGTACCACTCCCTGCACCACTACAAGTACCACACGTTCCTGCGCTGCAAGGACGAGGTGAGGACCCCCCCATGGCTGCCCCATAGACCCCTATGGGGGTACCCATCCCCTTGGGGGTCGTCATGGAGACCGCATCCATTGCATTGGTGATGGTCACCTTCCTTCCCATTGCAGCTGGGTGCTCATCCCCTGCATGGTGCCCATCTCCATCCCTTCCTTCCCATCCTCTTCATGGTGCCCATCTCCATCCCTTCCTTCCCATCCTATACATGGTGCCCATCTCCATCCCTTCCTTCCCATCCTATACATGGTGCCCATCTCCATCCCTTCCTTCCCATCCTATACATGGTGCCCATCTCCATCCCTTCCTTCCCATCCTATACATGGTGCCCATCTCCATCCCTTCCTTCCCATCCTATACATGGTGCCCATCTCCATCCCTTCCATCCCATCCCCTTCATGGTGCCCATCTCCATCCCTTCCCTCCCATCCCCTGCATGGTTCCCATCTCCATCCCTTCCATCCCATCCCCTGCATGGTGCCCATCTCCATCCCTTCCTTCCCATCCCTTGGTGCTGTCCATCGTGGTTCCCATCACCAACACTATGGCCACCTCCATGGCCTTGAAGATCCCATCCCCTTCATGGTTCCCAGCTCCATCCTTCCCATCCCATCCCCTTCATTGCACTCCCCATGGTGCTGCCCATGGGTGCTGTCCATGGTGCTGTCAATGGATGCTGCCTATGGCGCTGTCCATGGTGCTACCCATGGGTGCTCTCCATGGTGCTGTCCATGGGTGCTACTCATGGGTGCTACCTATGGGTGCTACACATGGGTGCTCTCTATAGCATTGTCCATGGGTGCTCTCCATGGTGCTGTCCATTGGCACTGTCAATGGATGCTTCCTATGGTGCTGTCCATGGTGCTGTCCATGGGTGCTCTCTATGGCATTGTCCATGGGTGCTGTCCATGGCGCTCTCCATGGGTGCTCCCTATGGTGCTGCCCATGGGTGCCATCAGTGACACTTCCCATGGGTGCTCTCCATGAAGCTCTCCATGGTGCTGTCCATGGGTGCTCTCCATGGGTGCTCTCTATGGCATTGTCCATGGGTGCTGTCCATGGCGCTCTCCATGGTGCTCCCCAATGGTTGTTCCCCAATGGGTGCTCCCCAATGGGTGCTCCCCAGTGGGTGCTCCCTATGGTGCTGTCCATGGGTGCCCTCAATGACTCTGCCCATGGTTGCTCCCCAATGGCTGCTCCCTATGGGTGCCACCCCTCACTGTGTGTCCCCCCCATTGCAGACGACAGCGATCGAGGGCCGTGCCGAGGACCTTGGCCAGGAGGAGGTGGTTCAGCTCTGCATGGGCAACCAGGCCTGGCTCGAGCGCCTCTTCCACTCCTTCAGCGAGCTCCTGGCCCAGGCTCGCGCCTCCTGCGCCTGAGGACCCCCCCGTGGGGGGGGGACATGGACTCATCCATGGGACCCCCCCCCCCTTGCCATGGACACGGGCGCAACCAACTCGGAGGGAGAGACTCAACCAGGATGGGGGGCGAGCGATGGGGACATGGACACAACCATGGGGACACCCCCCCCCCCCCCCCCCATGATGGGGACACCCCCTCGATGGATGGGGACACCCAACTGGGATAGGGACCCCCCCTCTTTTTGGGCCCCTCCCCCCCGTAATGATGGGGACACCCCCATTGGGATCAATGGCAACCCCCCACAGTGCCAGGCACCCGCCCCCCCAATAGACCCCCCCATTAACAGGGACCCCCCCCCTTGGTGATAACCCCCCCACCATCCCAAAGGGCCCCCCCCCAGCATCAACAACATGGTGAGTGTCCCCCCCACCCAGGACCCTTCATTTTGGGGGTGTCCCCCCCCCAATGGGTGTCCCCCCCCACACTTGGGGTGTCCCCCCCTTATTTATATATATATGTATAAATGTCTATTTAGGAGCCACCCCCCCCCCTTTGGGACCCCTTTATTTCAGGGGGGGCACCCACTTTAAGGGGTCTCCCCTCTTCCCCCCCCCATATGTGGGTGATTTAAGGGGGCCCCCCCATTGACACCCCCTTTTTGTGCCCCCCACCCCCATTGGGACCAGCCTGGCCTGTATATACGTATTGGGGGGGGTCCTTATAAAGGGGGGGGCCCCACATTAACCATCACCCCCCCAGCTATTTATTGCCAATTGCCCCCCCCATTGGCTGGATTTGAGGGGGGGGGGCGTATTAAGGATCCCCCCCCTCTATAGGGGGGTCAAATAGGGGGGCCCCATGGGGGGGGCTGTATATAGTGTATAGGCTCAAAGTCTCTATGTATCATAATGTATGGCCGGTTCCCCCCCCCCCCCCAGGGGCACATTTGCCCCCCCCCCCCCCGGGGTTTTACCCCCCCTGGGGCATTTCCCACCCCTCCCCACCCCCCATGGGGCAATTTCCCATGCCCCTCCCCCCACCCCCACCGATTTCCCACCCATCCAGGCTGGATTTCTCCCCCCCCCTCGGGGGTTATTACCCCCCCCGGGGGTTATTACCCCCCCCCCCCGGGTTTATTGCCCCCCCCCCCCGGGGTATTTGCCCCCCCCATTATTTTTTTTCATTCCTTTTCTTTTTTAATTATTATTATAATAATTATTGTATCTATTGGGGCCCCCCCGCCCCTCCCCCTCCCCCCCCCCAAAACCCAGGGGGGGGAGGGGGGTTGGGGGGGTGTTTTTGGTGGGGGGGCCCCCCCCCCGTGCCCCCCCCCCCCCCTTTTCTACGGTGTTTTCGTGTCGTGGGTGTTGCCGAGACCTTTTTATCGTTGAAGAGGCTCTGAGTGGTTATGGGGGGGGGGAATGGGGGGGGTTAGGGGGGGAGTGGGGGGGTTATGGGGGGGGGTTATGGGGTATTGGGGTCTCACACTTATAGGGTATGGGGGGGGGGGTTATGGGGTATTGGGGGGCTCACACTTATAGGTTATGGGGGGGGTTATGGGGTGTTGGGGGGCTCACACTTATAGGGTATGGGGGGGGCATAGGACTTGGGGGGGGGTCCCATGGGATGGGGGGGGGCTTGTGGGAGTGGAGGGCTCAGATTTGAGGGGGGTATGGGGGGGTGTCACGTGACTTGGAAGGGGGGGGCAATGGGATGGGGGGGGCTTGTGGAGTGGGGGGCTCTGATTTGAGGGGGTTATGGGGTATGAGGAGGGTCACGTGACTTGGAAGGGGGGGGCAATGGGATGGGGGGGGCTTGTGGGAGTGGGGGGCTCAGATTTGAGGGGGGTATGGGGTATGGGGGGGTGTCACGTGACTTGGAAGGGGGGGGGCAATGGGATGGGGGGGCTTGTGGGAGTGGGGGGCTCAGATTTGAATGGGGTATGGGGGGGTCACATGACTTGGGGTACTGGGTGACTTGGGGGTGTCATGGGATGGGGGGTCTGAACCCCCAAAGGGGAGGGGGAGGATGCCCCATATGGGGCTTAGGGGGGTCCCCCTATACCGGATCCCATCAGGACCTGACAGAGCCTCGCGGGGACCCCAAAACCCCTTGAAATGCACCCAAAACCAAGCGCCCCCCCCCCCCCCCCCCCCAGCAGCGCTGGTGCGCTCCTCTCAGTGGGCGGAGCCCCCGCTAATGTATGCATCGCCACGCCCCCCGCGCGCCTTATAAGGAAGAGGGGGCGTGGTTATGTAGATGAGAGCGGAAGCCCCGCCCACACGTCGCTTAGCAACGCGTGGCACGCCGGGAAGTGTAGTCCCACCCCCCCACCCCCCGGCAGGCGGCGCTCCCGGCATGCCCCGCGCCCGCCACGCCCCGCCCCCGCGGCGCAGCGGTAAGATGGCGGCGGGGCTCGGCCCGGGGCTGAGGGGATGGGGGGGGGGGAATGGGAATGGGAATGGGAATGGGAATGGGATAAGGATAAGGGATGGGAATAGGGATGGGAATGGGAATGGGGATGGGGGGGAGGGAATGGGGGGGTTGGGGCTGAAGAAGGGATTTGGGGCGGGAAGAGAGGGATTGGGGATGTTCTGAGGTAAAATGGGGGGGGAGTGAGGGGATTTGGGGTAAAACTGAGGGATTTAGGGCAAAAAGAGGGGATGTGAGGTAAAAAGTGGGGATTTGGGGTGGGAATGAGGGGATTTGAGGCCAAAAGTAGGGATTTACTGCAAGAAGCAGGGATTTGTTGTGGGAATGAGGGGATTTGGGGCCAAACCGAGGGATTTAGGGTAAAAAGAAGGGATTCTGGGGTGGGAATGGGGATTAGGGGCAAAAAGCAGGGATTTGGGGTGGGAATGAAGGAGTTTGGGGCAAAAAGCTGGGATTTGGGGTGGAAATAGAGGCATTTAGGGCAAAAAGAAGGGATTTAGAGTGGGATGAGAGGGATTTGGGATCTTTTGAGGTGAAATGGTGTGGGAATGAAGGGATTTGGGGTGGGAATGATGGGATTTGGGATGGGAATGAAGGATTTGGGGTAGGAATGAAGGAATTTGGGGTGGGAATGATGGGATTTTGGGTGGGAATGAAGGATTTGGGGTGGGAATGAGGGATTTAGGGTGGGAATGATGGAATTTGGGGTGAGAATGATGGAATTTGGGGCCAAAAACAGGGATTTGGGGTAGGAATGAAGGGATTTTGGGTGGGAATGAGGGATTTGGGGCTTTGGGAGCCCCTCCCATTGCTCCCCCCCCCCCCCCCCCCCCCCAGGCCGTGCCCATGGAGGAGGAGGAGAAGCCGCAGCCCCCGGGGGGCCGGGAGGAACCAACAGAGGAGGGGGGGGGGGCCTGGGGGGGCCCCCCCTGAGCCCGAGGGGCCCCTGAGGCCTGGCCAGGCCCTGGTGGTAAGGGGGGGGGGGGGGGGGGGGGGGTTGGGACCCCCCTTGATGCAATGGGGGGGGTTGGGCCCCCCCAGTTCTTGATGGGGTTTTGGGGGTCAGGACCTCTCCCAATGGGGTTTGGGGGGGGGGTTAGGGATGGTTTTGGGGTGCTGGGACCCCATTGATGCTGGTTTGGGGGGGGTTGGGCTGGTTTGGGTCATTTTGGGCCTCGGTTGGGCCATTTTTGGGCTGGTTTGGGCCAATTTGGGGCTGGTTTGGGTCATTTGGGGGCTGGTTTTTGCCATTTTTGGACCATTTTGGGTCATTTTTGGGCTGTTTTGGGTCATTTTGGGACAGTTTTGTGCCATTTTGGGTCTGTTTTGGGTCATTTTGAGGCTGTTTTGGGTCATTTTGGGGCTGTTTTGGGGTGCTCTGACCATGGTTTGTGGTGTCCCCCCCCACAGAAGGCTCTGCAGCGAGTGGTGAGCGGTGCCCTCCAAGGCTGGGCCCTGGCTGAAGGTAGGGCCCGGGGGGGGGGGGGTCCATGGGGGGGTCCATGGGGGGGTCTTTATGGGCTCCGTGCCTGACCCATGACCTCCCCCCCATAGAGCCCATGAGGAAGAGGTCGGTTCGGTGCTGGGGACCCCACGCTGAGGTGAGTGCTCCCAGTATAGACCAGTATAGACCAGTTTGGAGCAATTTGGTCCAGGTCCTTGCCATTAGATGCCAGTGTGTCCAAATCCATCCCAGTATGTCCCAGTCCCATTTTAGACCCATTCCATTCCTTTCCAATGTGTTCCTATATATCCCAATCTCTCTTGGTCTTATCCTAGTACTTCCCACTGTATCATGGTTTTATCCTAGTCCTATCCCAGTTTCTCCCAGTATGCCCCAGTCCTCAATCCATCTCAGTTTATCCCATCCTAGGCCATCCCAATATGTGAGAATCATTGTCAGTATGTCCCAGTGCATCCCAGTCTATCCCACTCCATATTGTCCCAGTATGCCCCAAGCTCTTCCATTCCCATCCCAGTCTGTCCCAATAGATCTCAGTACGTCCCATTCCCATCCTAGTCAATCCTAATACATCCCATTCCTATCCCAGTCCATCCCATTCTGTCCCAATGCATCCCATTCCCATCTTAGTCCATTCCAATGTGTCCCATTCCCATCCTAGTCCTTCGTATTCCATCCCAATCCATCCCATTCCCATCCCAGTTCATCCCAATCCATCCCATTCCCATCCCAGTATGTCCCAATCCATCCCATTCCCTTCCCAGTTCATCCCAATCCATCCCATTCCCATCCCAATATGTCCCAGTCCATCCCATTCCCATCCCAGTCCTAGCCCCATTCTAGGACCCAACCACCTCTTCGGTGGGGGGGGGGGGGAGCCTTGCTCATTCCTTACCCCCCATGGTGGGGGGGGGCTCTCTCCCTAGGCCTGGGAGGCTCCGGGGGGGCCCCAGCTCCCAGGGGGCTGTGCGGCCTCACTGCGGGCCCAGCTCTTCCTGGCCTCTGGAATTGTGGGGTGAGTACTGGGAATGGGGCTCATGGGGGGGGGGCATCCATTGGTCCACATGGGGGGGGTTCAGTGCATCCCATTCATCCCATTGTGTTCTATTGGGATGCCCATTGGTGGGAGCCCCCCCTGAACCCCCATTGCCCACAGGGAGGCCGAGGCCCCCCCCATGGGGGCTCACTGGGGGGGAGCACCCATTGGTCCACATAGGGGGGGTTCAGTGCATCCCATCCATCCCAATCTATCCCAGTTTATCCCAGTCCATCCCAGTCCATCCTATTGTGGCCTATGGGGGTGCCCGTTGGTGGGAGCCCCCCCTGACCCCCCCATTGCCCACAGGGAGGCTGAGCCCCCCCACCCCATGGGATCTCACTGGGGGGGGGCACCCATTGGTCCACATAGGGGGTGTTCAGTGCATCCCATCCATGCCAGTTTATCCCAGTTTATCCCAGTCCATCCCAGTCCATCCCATTGTGTCCTATGGGGATGCCCATTGGTGGGAGCCCCCCCCTGACCCCCCCTCTCCCGCAGGGAGGCCGAGGCCCCCCCCCATGGGGGCTCACTGGGTGGGACACCCATTGGTCCACATAGGGGGGGTTCAGTACATCCCATCCATCCCAATCCATCCCATTCATCCCAGTTTATCCCAGTCCATCCCATTGTGTCCTATGGGGGTGCCCATTGGTGGGAGCCCCCCCCTGGCCCCCCCTTGCCCGCAGGGAGGCCGAGACCCCTCCCCATGGGGGTTCATTGGGGGGGGGCACCCATTGGTCCACATAGGGGGTTTCAGTGCATCCCATCCATCCCATCCATCCCAGCCCATCCCAGTCGATCCTATTGTGTGCTATGGGGGTGCCCATTGGTGGGACCCCCCCCTGACCCCCCCTCTCCCGCAGGGAGGCCGAGGCCCCCCCCCCTGCCCGAGGAGCTGGAGGTGGTGGCTGAGGTGCGGGTGGGTGACAGTGGGGCCCTAGCGGCTGCGACACAGCTCCTGAGGCCTGGCCCGGCCCGGCGCCGCCATAAAGGTACTGGGGGCAATGGGGGTAATGGGGGTAATGGGGGGCAATGGAGTCAATGGGGACAATGGGGGCAGTGGGCTCATGGGGGGGAATGGGGGGCAATGGGTGAATGGGGACAATGGGGGGCAATGGGTGAATGGGGGACAATGGGGTGAACGGGGGTAATGAGCAATGTGGGGTAATAGGGGCAATGGGGGGTAATGGGGGTGAATGGGATCAATGGGGCCAATAGGGGGGAAATGGGGACAATGAGGGTAATGAGCGTGAATGGGATGAATGGGGGGCAATGGGGGTAATAGGGGAATAGGGGTAAATGGGGGGGAGTGTAGTGAATGGGAGTAATGAGCAATAGGGGCAATGGGGGATAATGGGGTGAATGGGGGCAATGGAGTAAATGGGGGGGCAATGGGGACAATGGGGGGTAATGGGTTTGAATGGGATGAATGGGGCCAATGGGGTGAGTGGGGGTAATTGGGGGCAATGGGGGGTTCTGGTGTGGGCACTGCCCCCCTGACCCCCCTTTCTCCCCCCCCCTCCCCCCCAGGCCACCTCCCTGGCTCCTCCTCTCGCCGCTGGCGCATCCCAGGGGGGGGCCCCCCCGTGCCCCCCCCCCGTGCCCACCCCCTCCCTCCTCTCACCCCCCCCCCTCTCATCCCCCCCCCGTTCCCCCCTCCCCGCCCCCGCCGCACCCCCCCCCCTCCCCTGCCCCCCCCCCCCCCCCCCCAAACCTCCCCCGCCCCCCCCCGCCCCCGGCGCTCACGGGGAGGGGGGGGGGGCCCCCGTGTGGCAGCCCCAGGAGCCGGGGGGGGGGCGGCCGGGGGGGGGCCCCTCCACGAACCCCCCCCCCCCAGCCCCAAGGCAGGAGCCAGCCCGGAGCCACCCCCCTGATTCCTCCTCCTCTTCCTCCTCTTCTCGCTCTTCCTCCTCTTCCTCTTCCTCCTCCTCTTCCTCCTCATCCTCCTCCGGTGCCCCCCCCCCGGCCGCTTTCCGGCCCCATTCCCCAATCCTGGATATTTATGACCCTTTCCACCCGACGGATGAGGAGAACCCAGCCCCCCCCCCCCGCCCCCCCCTCCTCCCCCCCCCGCATCCGCCGGCGACTTTCCCTATGGAGCATCCTCTTCCTCCCCGGCCAAAGAGGCCGAAGGGCGCCAGGATCAGAAGTATGATCCCTTCGATCCCACCGGCTCCAATCCCAGCTCCTCCCGCAGCAGCCCCAGCCCCGAGGAGGAGGAGGAGGAGGAGGAAGAGGAGGAGGAGGAGGAAGAGGAAGAAGAGGAGGAAGAGGAGGAGGAGGATGAGGAAGAGCCCCCCCGGCCTGATGTATCCCACAGCATCAGCCGCATCTCCGAGACCTTGGCCGGGATCTATGATGACAACAGCTTGAGCCAGGACTTTGAGAAGGAGCCGGAGCCGGAGCCTCCTGCTTCCCAAATCCCTCCCGGCGCCGATTCCACCCTTCCGGAAGAGGAAGAGGAAGAAGAGGAGGAGGAGGAAGAGGAAGACGACGAAGAGGAAGAGGAGGAGGAAGAGGAAGCGACGGCTCCGACGTCCGGCAGCGTTCCGGAGCCGCGGCGCCGCGTCTTCGTGGTGGATTTGGCCGGCAAGAAGCATCCGGAATGCGACGGGAAGCTGGAAGGGAAGTTATCCCTGGAAGTGGTGGCTGCTGGGAATGCCAAAGCCGCGGCACAGGGTCCTGCATCCCGAGGGACCAAGCGGCACCGGCCCCGGCGCGAGTGGGCTCCGAGCACCGGCGATTCCGAGATCGAGGAAGGGGAGATCGTCCCGCACGAGGACGAGCGCTACAGTCCCCTGCGGCTATTCCGGAGCTCGGGAATCGCCTCCGGCGCCGGCTCCGGGCCCCTCCGCGCGCGGGCGCCGGAGCCGCGGGCGCCGCGGGTGCCGGAGGGGGACGATTTCCTGTCCCTCCATGCGGATTCCGATGAGGAAGGCGACTTCGGAGCCGAGAACCAACCGGATCCGCGCTGGAAGAACCCAGGCTCCGACCTGCGCCGCAAGATCCTGAGCCAGCGCCGGCTCCGCGCTCCCCCCTCACCCCATTCCCCATCAGCCGCATCCCGGAAGAAGCCCAAGCGCTCCCGGGAACGCGGCTCCTCCGTGGGATGGGGGGGGAAGAAGCCCCCGGAGCCCCCCCCCAAGGCCAAGGAGCGGCACCGGCGCCGCGGCTCCCGCTCCCGCTCCCGGCGCCGCTCCTGGTCCCGCGGGCGCCGTTCCCGTTCGCGGGAGAAGCGCCGGCGCTCGGGAAGCGCCTCGCGCCATTCCCGGCACAAGGACAAGCACCGCGGCGACGGCGCCAAGAAGAAGAAGAAGCAGCAGCAGGCGCCGAGATCCCGGTCCCGGGAACGCCGCTCGGCGCGCCGGGAAGCGCCGGAGCCCAAGGGGGACAAGGGCGGCGGGCGCCGGGAGGCGCGGGCGGTGGTGCCGCCGTCCATCCAGGAGCTCAATGACTCCGACCTCTTTGCCATCAAGAGGACCATCACCGTGAGCCGCAGGGAGGGGACGCCGGAGCCGGCCAAGAGGGAGGTGCTCTATGATTCCGAAGGGATGAGCTTCGAGGGTGCCTATTCCGACCGGGAGCCGCCGGAAGCGCCGGCGCCGCCGCCGCGTGTCGGCAAAGGGGAAGCGGGTGGGAAGAAGGACAAGGAGAGGAAACGGAGCCGATCCCAGGAGCAGGGGAGCCGGGAGAAGCACAAGAAGAAGCTCAAGGAGACACCAGCTCCGGAGGCCGGGAAGGGGGAGAAGGAAAAGGCTCCACGTGGTGAGCGGGACAAGAGCAGGAAGAGCAAACGGGAAGGGCACCGGGAGAGCACCGGGAATGCCGCCCGCAAGGTCAAGCTGCAGTCCAAGGTGGCCGTGCTCATCCGGGAGGGCGTCAGCTCCACCACAGTGCCCAAGGAGAGCGGCTCCGGCTCCATCGGCATCAAGTTCAGCCGCGACGCCGAGAGCCGGGCGCCCTTCCTGAAGGGAGGCTCCAAAGCCATTCCCGATGGGAAGGGGGCAGCCAAAGGCGCCGTTCCCAAAGAGCCCAAGGGGAAGAAACCCAAAGGCACCAAGGCCAAGAGCGGCCTCAAGAAGCCCAAAGGCGCCGGAGGCAAAGCCAAGAGCGGAGGGGACACCAGGAAGAAGAAGAAGCCCAAAGCCAAAGGGGCCTTGAAGAAGTCCAAAGCCGACAGCTGCAGCCAGGCCGGAGCCATCCCTGCCCTCCGCTTGCCTCCCAAGCCGGAGCCGGGAGCGGGGGGGGTCAGCCCCAAGCCCCCCCCCAGCCCCGTTGCCATCCTGGCCTCCCCATCCCCCCCCTCCCCAGAGCCAGGGCTCGGCGGTGCCGCCGGTGCCGCCATCGGTGCCGCCGGCGGCGCCGGAGCCGGAGGTGACTCCGGATTCGCAGACGGTCGACAGCAGCTGTAAGACCCCAGAGGTTTCCTTCCTGGCGGATGATGGAGCCGGGACCAGCGGGGGGCATCCCCCCCCCCATCCCACCCCCATTGCCAGCGCCGGGAACGGGGGGGCCCTGCCGATGCTGGAGCCGGGCAGGGCCGAGCCCGAGGCCGACAGCCGCTGCGATGGAGCCAAGGAGGAAGCGCCGCGGGCGATGGCGCCGGTGCCATGGAGCCTCCAAGGGGGGGTGGATTGTGCCACCAGCGGCGTCTTGGCATGTAGGTGACATTGGGGGGGGGATGTATTGGGGACCCCCCCCCCCCATAGCAGCACCCATTGGGTGTCAGCTCATTGGGGGTAATGGGGTCCCCCCCCCCCCCACTGCAGTGACCGCGCTGCTGTTCAAGATGGAAGAGGCCAACCTGGCCAACAGGGCCAAGGCACAGGAGCTCATCCAGGCCACGAACCAGGTGGGGGGGGGGCACCCCCAAAGGGATGGGGGACCCCCAAAGGGATGGGGACACAATGGGGGGGGCATAGGGATACAATAGGGGGGCAGAGGGGTACCCCCAAGAAGGGATGGGGATACCCAGGAGGGGATGGGGACACCACAAAGGAGATGGGGGGGGACAGGGGTACCCCAAAATGGGATGGGGACACCCCCAAAGGGATGGGGGCACAATGGGAGGGGGGATAAGGATACAATGGGGGGGATAGAGGTACCCCAAGAAGGGATGGGGGCACAACCAAAGGAATAGGGGTATCCCTAAAGGGATGGGGGTACAATGGGGGGGATAGGGGTACCCCCAAAGGGATGGGGGTATAATGGGGGGAGTACAGGATACAATGGGGGGATAGGGGTACCCTAAAGGGATGGGGATACAATGGGGGGGATAGGGGTACCCCCAAAGGGATGGGGATACCCAGGAGGGGATGGTAACCCTGGGGGGGTCCTGTGCCCCCCCCACACCCCCTTTAACTCTTCCCCCCCCATAGATCCTGAGCCAGACAAAGGCTCCGCCCCCCTTGGTTCCCCCCCAGGCCCTGCCTGTAACCGCCCCCCCCTCGGCCCCCCCCGTGGCTCCCCCATATCTGGGGGGGGCCCCCCCCGTATCCGGAGCACCCCCGGCAATGGGGGGGGTAACGGGGGGGGGGGCCTGGGGTGCCTCCCATCTATGGGGCAGGGGCTGGAGGGGATGGGAGGAGGGACAACGGAGATGGGAGAGGGGACAGTGAGAAGGTGAGTGGGGATATGGGATGTGGGGATGGATATGGGATATGGGGTGTGGATATGGGTATGGGATATGGGGTGTGGATATGGATATGGGATATGGAATATGGATATGGGATACAGATGGAATACAGATGTGGGATGTGGATATGGGATATGGGTACGGATATGGGATATGGAAATGGATATGGGATACAGATATGGGATATGGATATAGGATATGGATACGGATATGGGATAGGCCATGGTGTGCCAGGGACCTCGATGCCAAGGACACCCCATGGTGTTGGTGTCACCCCCCCCATATGAACACCCCCCAACCTCCCCATGGGGTCCCCCTTGTTGATGTTCCCAATAGGTGTGTTCCCAGTAGGTGACAATGGTGCCAGTGGGTGGTAATGGGTGACAATGGGGATAACGGGTGACAATGGGTGACAGTGGGTGCCAATGGGTGGTAATGGGTGACAGTGGGTGACAATGGTGACAGTGGGTGGTAATGGGTGACAGTGGTGCCAATAGGTGGTAATAGGTGACAGTGGGTGCCAATGGGTGGTAATGGGTGCCAGTGGTGCCAATGGGTGCCAATAGACACCAACAGACCTTGCCTTCACCTTGCTCTTGACTCCCCATCCCCATGTGCTCATCTCTCACCTGATCACATCCCAATGGGGCCAGGCTCACCCTATGGGGCCAGGTTGTCCCTATGGGGCCAGGCTCTCCCTATGGGGCCGGGGGTGTCCCTATGGGGCCGGGGGGGTCCCTATGTGTCCTTGAGTGCCACGGCCCCCCCCTCACGTCTGTGCCCCCCATAGTACCTGAAGAAGCTGCACACACAGGAGCGGGCAGTGGAGGAGGTCAAGTTGGCCATTAAACCCTATTACCAGAAGAAGGACATCACCAAGGACGAGTACAAGGACATCCTGCGCAAGGCCGTCCATAAGGTACCATTGTGTGTGGGGGGGGGTTATGGGGTGGGGGGGGGGGGGGGCACATTGATGGGGGGGGGACCCCCCTTATGGGTGTCCCTGCCCCATAGATCTGCCATAGCCGCAGTGGGGAGATCAACCCGGTCAAGGTCAACAACCTGGTGCGGGCCTATGTGCAGCGCTACAAGTACTTCCGGAGGAGGAACCGGAGGGGGGGGGGGCCCCGAGGAGATGCCCCCCCCCCCCCACCAGCATCCCCCCCCCCTCCAGCGCCGGCACCATCATGGGGGGGGCGGCCGTGGCCACGCCCCCCAAGGAGATGGGGGGGGCCATGGACAACAAACCCCCCCTCCCTATGCCCCCGCTGTGAGCCTGGTGTATATAGGATAACGGGGGGGTAAAGATTTGCCCCCCCCCATATATATATATAGGGGGTTAGGCTCCGCCCCCCGTGTATATGGGGGGGTTTAAGCTTTGCCCCCCCCATATGGGGGGTTTTAAGCTCCGCCCCCCATGTATATGGGGGGTTTAAGCTTTGCCCCCCCTATATAGGGGGGGTTTAAGCTCCGCCCCCCATGTATAAGGGGCTTAAGCTCCCCCCCCACGTGTGTATTGGGGGGGGGGTTAAGCCCCGCCCACCCTGCCCATATTTGGTTTGAGTCATTAGCATGGATCATGGAGCTCCGCCCCCTCCCCCTTCCCATTGACCCCCCCCCTCACATTGACTCCCCCCTCCCCCCATTTTCAATGTACCCCCCCCCCAAAGCTCATAAAGGCCTTTAGCCAATGAATGAGGCTCTATGGGGGGGGGGGCAACATAAATGGGGGGGTCACTGAGGCCAATGGGGCCTATGGGGAGGTTGTGACCCCCCCATGTGGATGGGGGGGTTGGAATGGGCCGGGGGGGGGGGGGGGGGGGAAGGGATGAGGAAAGTCCCATGGGGGGGGGGGAGGGGGGGTTGGAATGTCCCATGCGGGGGGGGGATGGGCTCTTCCCCCCCCCCCCCCCCCCCCGGGATTAGTCACTAAATCCATGGGGACACCCAATGGATCCGGTTTCACCCCCCCCACACCCCCCCATTATGGATGGGTCCCACTTTGGGGGGGCCCCTCCCCCAAGGTTTAGGGGGTCCCCATTTGGGGGGGTCCCCATTTTGGGGGGGCCCAATGGGGGGGTCCCAATGTGTGTGTCCCCCCCCGGACCTCTCCCCTATGGGGGGTGGGGGGGGAGGATTAAGGGGGGGCGTGGCCAAGTGGGTGGGGGGTCACGGGGAGGGGGGGTCACGGGGGGGGGGTATTTAAAGGGGCCGCAGCCCCCCCGGGGGCATTTGTGAGCCCTGAGCTGCCGCCATGCCTGAGCCCAGCAAAGGTGGGGGGGGGGGGGGGGGCAATTAATTGGGGGGGGGGGGCATTAATTAAGGGGGTGTATTAATTACCCCTGGGGGGGCAGTTATTATGGGGGCATCATTTATTGGGAGGGGCAATTAGTGTGGGGGGGAGGGGTAATTGCCCCTGATGGGGGGGTATTGATTTGGGGGGGGCAATTAGCCGCCTACATAGGGGGTAATTAGACAAGGGGGGCAATTAATGAGGGGGGTAAATACCCTGGGGGGGGTTATTGGGGGGGGCAATTAAATGCGGGGGGATGATTAATTATATAGGGGGGATTAATTAATTACCCCACAGGGGTATTAAGGGGGGGGCATTTAGATGCGGGGGGGTAATTAAAGGGGGTATTTCCTATTGGGGGGGTATTGCCCCATAGGGGGGTATTAATTACCCCCGGGGGGGGTAAATCAGTGGGGGGGGGGGGGGGAACTCGGTGTCACGTGGGGGGTGGGGCAAGTATCCGGTATCAGCCCCCCCCCCCGCGGGTGTCACCTGATCTGCCCCAAAGGGCACCCGTGGGTGATGGGGGGGGGGGAGATACCAATGGGGGGGGCGGGGGGGGGGGGGTGGCCTCGGGTGACCCCCCCCCCCCCCCAACGTGACCTTTTGGAAGGGGTCAGGTTTAATCCGGGCCTTATATGGGGCTGGGGGGGGGGGACTGATTTTGGGGTGATTTAAGGGGGTTTTGGGGGTTTTAAGGTGGTTTTGGGGGTGGTTTAATGGGATTTAAGGTGGTTTTGGGGTCATTTAAGGAGCTTTTGGGGTGGTTTAAGGGGATTTGGGGAGTTTAAGGGGGTTTTGGGGTGGTTTAATGGGATTTTAGGGGGTTTTGGGGCTGTTAAGGTGGTTTTGGGGGTGTGATTCAGTTTTTGGGGTGATTTAATGGGATTTAAGGGGGGTTGGGGTCATGTAAAGGGGTTTTGGGGTGATTTAAGGTGGTTTTGGGGGTGCTGGGGGGGTCATTGCCGGGGGGGTCACTTTTTGCTCTCCCCCCCCCGCAGTTGCCAAGAAAAAGGAGGAGAAAAAAGAGGTGAAAAAGGAGCAAAAAGAGGAAAAAGAGAAAAAAGAAGAGAAAAAAGAGGAGAAAATAGAGGAGAAAAAGGAGGAAAATGGGCAAAAAGGAGAAGAGGAGCAGGGGGGGGCACCCAAAGGTGCGGGGGGATCAATGGGTGCTATGGGTGTCAATGGGTGCTATGGGGGGGCTATGGGTGTTAATTGGTGCTATAGGGGGGCAATGGGTGTTATGGGTGTCAATGGGTGCTATGGGGGAGCAATGGGTGCTATGGGTGTTAATGGGTGCTATGGGTGTCAATGGGTGCTATAGGGGGGCAATGGGTGCTATGGGTGTTAATGGGTGTTATGGGGGGGGGCAATGGGTGCTATGGGGGGGCTGTGGGTGCTATGGGAGGTCAATGGGTGTTATGGGTGTTAATGGGTGCTATAGGGGGGCAATGGGTGTTATGGGTGCCAGTGGGTGCTACAGGGGGGCAATAGATGCTATGGGAGGTCAATGGGTGCTATGGGAGGTCAGTGGGTGCTATGGGTGTCAATGGGTGCTATGGGTGTCAATGGGTGCTACAGGGGGGCAATGGGTGCTATGGGAGGTCAATGGGTGCTATGGGTGCCAATGGGTGCTGTGGGTGTTAATGGGTGCTACAGGGGGGCAATGGGTGCTATGGAAGGTCAAAGGGTGCTATGGGTGTCAATGGGTGCTATGGCAGGGCAATGGGTGCTATGGGTGCCAGTGGGTGCTATGGGTGTTAATGGGTGCTGTGGGGGTGTCAATGGATGCTATGGGAGGTCAATGGGTGCTATGGGAGGTCAATGGCTGCTATGGGGGTGTCAATGGGTGCTGGGGGCCCCCCTTAACCCCCCTTATCCCCTTCCATTGCAGAGGCTGCTGATGACCCATTAGGTGCGTGTCTGCCCCCCCATGTCCCCAATGCCCCCCCCCATAACCCCCCCCCATGACCCCCATGACCCCTTCTGCTCCCCCCCCCCCCCCAGATGAGATTCACCCCCCGGAGGCACGTGACCCCGATGGGCTCTTCATCAGCAAACCCCAGAGCGTGCTGGTGCAGTGCGGTGAGGGGGGGGCTATGGGGCAGGGGGGGGCTATGGGGCTGGGGGGATCTATGGGGCAGGGGGGATCTATGGGGCAGGGGGGATCTATGGGGCAGGGGGGGGGCTATGGGGCAGGGGGGGATCTATGGGGCTGGGGGGGCTATGGGGCTGGGGGGGATCTATGGGGCAGGGGGGATCTATGGGGCTGGGGGGGGCTATGGGGCAGGGGGGGATATATGGGGCAGGGGGGGATCTATGGGGCCGGGGGGATCTATGGGGCAAGGGGGGATCTATGGGGCAGGGGGGGATCTATGGGGCAGGGGGGGATCTATGGGGCAGGGGGGGGATCTATGGGGGGGTCACTGTGGATCTGGGGGTGACAATGGGTGCCGATAGATGTCAATAGATACCAATAGATGTCAGTACCAATCGGTGCCGATAGGTGGCAGTAGGAGCCAACGGGTACCAATAGGTGCCGATAGGTGCCAACAGTTACCGATAGAAGCCGATAGGTATCAATAGGTGCCAATAGGTACCAATAGGTGCTGATCGATGCTGATGGGTGCCAATGGATGCCAATGGGTGCCAATAGATGTCACTAGGGGCCAGTGGGTACCACTGGGTGACCCTGGGTGCCACTGGGTGCTGCTGGGTGATACTGGGTACCACTGGGTGCCACTGGGTGATACTGGGTGATACTGGGTGATACTGGGTACCACTGGGTGACCCTGGGTGCCATTGCAGGCCAGGACGTGCAGGTGGTGGCGCGTGTGGACGGGTCCCAGCTGCCCTCCAAGCCCAGCATCAAGTGGTTCAAGGGGAAGTGGCTGGAACTGGGCAGCAAGAGTGGGGCCAGGTTCCAGTTCAAGGAGAGCCTGGACAAGGAGAGCAAGGTGGGAGCCCGGAGCCCACATCCCATATATCCTATATCACATATATCCTATATCCCATATATCCTATATCCCATACCCCATATCCCATACCCCATATCCTGTATCCCATACCCCATATATCACATACCCCATATCCTATATATACCATACCCCAAACCTCATACCCCATATATCCCATACCCCATACTCCATACCCCATATCCCATATCCCATACTCCATATCCCATATATCCCATACCCCATACCCTATATCCCATATATCCCATACCCCATACTCCATACCCCATATCCCATATCCCATACTCCATATCCCATATATCCCATATCCCATACCCCATACCCCACATCCCATACCCCATATCCCATCCCCCATATCCCATACCTCATACCCTATATCCCATACCCTATATCCCATACCCCATACCCCATATCCCATACCCCATATCCCATACCCCATATCCCCCATACCCCACATCCCATACCCCATATCCCATATCCCATACCCCATATCCCCCATACCCCACATCCCATACCCCATATCCCATATCCCATACCCCATACCCCACACCCCATATCCCATATTCCATACCCCATATCCCATACCCCATATCCCATATCCTAAACCCCATACCCCATATCCCATATATCCCATACCCTATATCCCATATACCCCACACCCCCCACCCCTCATGCTGTACCCTCCTCTCCCCAGGAACACACCTTCGAGCTGCTCATCTCCAAGGTGGTGCTTGGGGACAGGGGTGACTATCGCTGTGAGGTGACAGCCAAGGACAAGAAGGACTCGTGCTCCTTCAACATCGACGTCGAGGGTCCGTGTCCCACCCCACTGAGCCCCATTGAGCTCCATTGAGCCCCATTGAGCCCCATTGAGACCCATTGAGCCCCATTGAGCCCCATTGAGCCCCATTGATCCCCACTGAGCCCCATTGATCCCCACTGAGCCCCATTGATCCCTACTGAGCTCCATTGAGCACCATTGATCCCCATTGAACCCCATTGAGCCCCATTGAGCTCCATTGATCCCCACTGAGACCCATTGAGCCCCACTGAGCCCCACTGAGCCCCATTGATCCCCACTGAGCCCCACTGAGCCCCATTGAACCCCACTGAGACCCATTGAGCCCCACTGAGCCCCACTGAGCACCACTGAGCCCCACTGAGCCCCATTGAGCTCCATTGATCCCCATTGAGCCCCATTGATCCCCATTGGGGTCATATTGGGGGCACTGGGGACATGGGGGTCAATGGGGTCACATTGGGGGTATTGAGGACATCGGGGTCAATGGGGTCACATTGGGGGCATTGGGACATGGGGGTCATTGGGGACATATTGGGGGCATTGGGGACATGGGAGTCAATGGAACATGGGGATCAATGGGGACATGGGGGTCAATGGGGACACAGGAGTCACATTGGGGACATGGGGGTCAATGGGGACATGGGGGTCAATGGGGACATGGGGGTCAATGGGGACACGGGGGTCACATTGGGGTATTGGGGACATGGGAGTCAATGGGACATGGGGTCAGTGGGGACACAGGAATCACATTGGGCACACTGGGGAGATGGGGGTCAATGAGGACATGGGGGTCAATGGGGACATGGGGGTCCCATTGGGGACACGGGGGTCAATGGGGACACGGGGATCAATGGGGACACGGGGTCCTGGGGGGGGTCTCACCCTCCTGTCCCCACAGCCACCCGCCCCAGTGATGAAGACAATGTCCTGCAGGCCTTCAAGAGGACGTGAGTGGGGGGAGACCCCACAAGGTCCCCCCAAGGACCCCCCATTGCCCCAAAGCCCCCCCCCAAAAAAGCCCCCCCAGACCCCCCCCATTGCCCCCATCTCCCCCCCCAGGGGTGATGCCAAGGACGACACTGCAGGAGAGCTGGACTTCAGTGGGCTGCTGAAGAAGAGGTGAGCGTGCAGTGGGTGTCAATGGGTGCAATGGGTGCCAGTGGGTTCAATGGCTACCAATGGGTGCCAATGGGTGCAATGAGTACCAATGGGTGTGCAATGGGTGTGCAATGGGTGTGCAGTGGGTGCAATGGGTGCCAATGGGTGTGCAATGGCTGCGCAATGGGTGCCAATGGGTGTGCAATGGTTGTGCAATGGGTGCAATGGGTGCCAATGGGTGCCCAATGAGGGCTCAGTGGGTGCACAATGAGTGCCAATGGGTGCAATGGGTGCAATGAGTGCCAATGGGTGTGCAATGGGTGCAATGGGTGTGCAATGAGTGCCAATGGGTGCCAATGGGTGCCCAATGAGGGCTCAATGGGTGCACAATGAGTGCCAATGGGTGTGCAATGGGTGCACAGTGGGTGAGCAATGGATGTGTAATGAGTGCTCAATGGGTGCCCAATGGGTGCTCAATGGGTGCCCAATGGGCTCTCAATGGGCACTCGATGGGCTCTCAATGGGCTCAATGTGTCTCAATGGGCTCTCAATGGGCTCTCAATGGGCTCTCAATGGGCTCTCAATGGGCTCTCAATGGGCACTCAATGGGGTCTCAATGGGCACTCAATGGGCTCTTACCGGGTGCTCACCGGGTGCCAATGGGCTCTCAATGGGCACTCAATGGGCTCTCAATGGGCACTCAATGGACTCTCAATGGGCTCTCAATGGGCACTCAATGGGTGCTCAATGGGCTGTCAATGGGCACTCAATAGGCTCTCAATGGGCACTCAATGGGCTCTCAATGGGCACTCAATGGGCTCTTACCGGGTGCTCCCCGGGTGCCAATGGGCTCTCAATGGGCTCTCAATGGGCACTCAATGGGCTCTCACCGGGTGCTCACCGGATGCCAATGGGCTCTCAATGGGCTCTCAATGGGCACTCAATGGGCTCTCAATGGGCACTCAATGGACTCTCAATGGGCTCTCAATGGGCACTCAATGGACTCTCAATGGGCTCCAGGGAGGTGCAGGTGGAGGAGAAGAAGAAGAAGAAGGACGACGACGACGGCTTCCCCCCGGAGATCTGGGAGCTGCTCAAGGGGGTGACCAAGAAGAGCGAGTACGAGCGCATTGCCTTCCAGTATGGCATCACCGACCTGCGGGGCATGCTCAAGCGCCTCAAGAAGGTCACTGCTGAGCCCAAGAAGAGCGAGGGTAGGACCCATCCCATGGGAATGGGTTGGGAATGGGGGCTTGGCTGCGGGCAATGGGCTGGAGGTGATGATGGAGGGGATATGGGATAGGCTGGGAATGGGGGCTTGGCTGTGGGCAATGGGCTGGAGGGGATGATGGAGGGGGATATGGGATGGGCTGGGAATGGGGGCTTGGCCGTGGGCAATGGGCTGGAGGTGATGATGGAGGGGATATGGGATGGGCTGGGAATGGGGGCTTGGCCGTGGGCAATGGGCTGGAGGTGATGATGGAGGGGATATGGGATGGGCTGGGAATGGGGCTTGGCTGCAGGCAATGGGCTGGAGGTGATGATGGAGGGGATATGGGATGGGCTGGGAATGGGGGCTTGGCTGCGGGCAATGGGCTGGAGCGGATGATGGAGGGGATATGGGATAGGCTGGGAATGGGGGCTTGGCTGCGGGCAATGGGCTGGAGGTGGTGATGGAGGGGGATATGGGATGGGCTGGGAATGGGGCTTGGCTGCAGGCAATGGGCTGGAGGTGATGATGGAGGGGATATGGGATGGGCTGGGAATGGGGCTTGGCTGTGGGCAATGGGCTGGAGGGGATATGGGATGGGCTGGGAATGGGGTCTTGGCTGCAGGCAATGGGCTGGAGGGGATATGGGATGGGCTGGGAATGGGGGCTTGGCTGCAGGCAATGGGCTGGAGGGGATATGGGATGGGCTGGGAATGGGGGCTTGGCCGTGGGCAATGGGCTGGAGGTGATGATGGAGGGGATATGGGATGGGCTGGGAATGGGGGCTTGGCTGCAGGCAATGGGCTGGAGGTGATGATGGAGGGGATATGGGATGGGCTGGGAATGGGGGCTTGGCTGTGGGCAATGGGCTGGAGGTGATGATGGAGGGGGATATGGGATGGGGAATGGGGATGTAGCCTGGGAAGGGGCCATAGGGATCCATAGGGATGCCCATGGCCCCGCAGCGTTCGTCCGGAAGCTGGACCCCGCGTACCAGGTGGACAAGGGCAAGAAGATCAGGTTGATGGTGGAGCTCAGCAACCCTGACCTGCCCCTCAAGTGGTACAAGAACGGGCAGCTCATCAAACCCAGCAACAAGTGAGAGCCGCACACAGAGCCCACTCCCCATATCCTGTACCCCATATCCCATATCCTGTACCCCATATCCTATATCCCATTCCCCACATCCTGTACTCCATATACCCCATACCCCATATCCTGTACCCCATATCCCATATATCCCATATCCTGTACCCCATATCCCATATATCCCATATCCCGTACCCCATATCCCATATATTCCATTTCCCATATCCCATACCCCATATCCCATATACCCCATACCCCATATCCCATATATCTAATATCCCATATCCCATATCCTGTATCCCATATCCCGTACCCCATATATCCTATACCCCATATCCTATTTATCCCACACCCCATATATCCCACACCCCATATATCCCATACCCCATATATCCCATACACCATATATTCCATACTCCATACCCCATATATCCTATACACCCTATACTCTATATACCCCATATCCCATACCCCATATATCCTATACACCCCATACCCCATATATCCCATACCCCATATACCCCATACACCATATACCCCATATCCCATACCCCATATATCCTATACACCCCATATATCCCATACCCCATACCCCATATACCCCATACCCACATACCCCATACCCCATACACCCCATACCCCATATCCCATACCCCACACACCCCACATACCCCCCACCCCCTCACCCCCCTCTCCCCATCCCCAGGTACGTGTTTGAGAACGTTGGCCTCAAGCGCATCCTCACCATCCACAAGTGCTCCTTGGCTGATGATGCTGCCTACGAGTGCAGGGTCAATGATGAGATGTGTGTCACCGAGGTCTTCGTCAAGGGTCAGCCCCACACACGGGGGTCGAGGGGGGTCTGGGGGTGCCTATGGGTGTCTATGGGTGCCTATGGGTGCCTATGGGTGTCTATGGGTACCTATGGGTGCCATGGGTGCCTATGGGTGCCATGGGTGCCTATGGGTACCTATGGGTGCTATGGGTGTCAATGGTACCTATGGGTGCTATGGGTGTTAATGGGTACCTATGGGTGTCTATGGGTACCTATGGGTGCCATGGGTGTCTATGGGTGCCATGGGTGCCATGGGTGCCACCGTGACCCCCCTGCTGCCCCCAGAGCCGCCGGTCACCATCTCCAAGGGGCTGGATGACCAACAGGTCGTGGTGGGTGAGCGTGTGGTGCTGGAGGCTGAGGTGTCCGAGGAGGGTGCCCATGTCATATGGTAAGGGAGCTGCAGCTGTGGCCATGCCAGCACCCTATGGCCAGCACCCTATGGCCAGGACCCCATGGCCACCCCATGGCCACCCTATGGCCACCCATGGCCACCAGCACCATTCCATGTCCATCCCCATCCATCCATATCCTCCCATATCCATCCATATCCATCCATACCCACCCATATCCACCCATATCTATCCATATGCACCATATCCATCCATACCCATCGATATCCATCCATATCCCCTCATATCCATCCATATATATCCCCATGTATCCCCTCATATCCCCCCATATCCATCCATACCCATCCACCTCCATCCATATCTCCCTGTATTCATCCATATCCTCTCATGTCCATCCATACCCATCCATATCCATCCATATCTATCCATATGCACCATATCCCACTGTATCCCCCCCATCTCCACCCGTATCCCCCTGTACCCATTCATGTCCCCCTGTATCCCCCCATATCCCCCCGTATCCATCCATACACATCCCTATCCACCCATATCCATCCATATGCACCATATCCATCCATACCCATCAATATGCACCCATATCCCCCCATACCCATCCATACCCATCCATATCCCCCTGTACCATCCATATCCATCCATCCCCATCCATATCCCCCTGTACCCATCCATACCCACCCATATCCATCCCTACCCATCCATATCCCCCTGTATCCATCCATCCCCATCCCTCCCCTCGTGCAGGCTCAAGGACGGGGTGGAGCTGACTCGGGAGGAGACCTTCAAGTACCGCTTCAAGAAGGACGGACGCAAACACTTCCTCATCATCAACGAGGCCGTCAAGGAGGACGCTGGACACTACAAGATCATGACCAATGGTGGCGAGAGCGAGGCCGATGTCATCGTGGATGGTACCTATGGGGCGGCCGGGGGCTCCGTGGGGGCTCCATAGGGTGTCCATAGGGTTTCCATGTAGTGTCCATAGGGCCTCGATGGGGTCTCGATGGGGTCTCCATGCAGTGTCCATAGGGTCTCAATGGGGTCGCCATGTAGTGTCCATAGGGTCTCGATGGGGTCTCGATGGGGTCTCCATGTAGTGTCCATAGGGTCTCGATGGGGTCTCCATGGGGTCTCCATGCAGTGTCCATAGGGTCTCAATGGGGTCGCCATGGGGTGTCCATGGGGTGTCCATAGGGTCTCGATGGGGTCTCCATGGAGTGTCCATAGGGGTCTCGATGGGGTCTCCATGGAGTGTCCATAGGGGTCTCCATGGGGTGTCCATAGGGTGTCCATGGGGTCTCCATGGGGTCTCCATGAGGTCGCATTGGTATTGAAGGTCTCCAGGAGGTCTCACTGACCCCCATTGGGATGTGTGGGTCCCTGAACCCCACTGGACTCTATAGGCCTCTGACCCCCATTGGGCTCTGTGGGTCCCTGACCCCCATTGAGCCCTATGGGTCCCTGACCCCCACTGGGCCCTGTGGGTTACTGACCCCCGTTGGGGTCTATGGGTCGCTGATCCCCATTGGGATCTATGGGTCCCTGACCCCCATTGGGCCCTGTAGGTCCCTAACCCCCATTGGGATCTATGGGTCTCTGACCCCCATTGGGGTCTATGGGTCCATGACACCCATTGGGGTCTATGGGTCCATGACCCCCATTGGGGTCTATGGGTCCCTGACCCCCATTGGGTTCTATGGGTCTCTGACCCCCATTGGGCTCTGTAGGTCACTGACCCCCATTGAGCCCTGTGGGTCTCTGACCCCCATTGGGGTCTATGGGTGTCTGACACCCATTGGGCCCTGTGGGTCACTGACCCCTATAGGGGTCTATGGGTCTCTGACCCCCATTGGGCTCTGTGGATCTCTGACCCCCATTGGGGTCTATGGATCCCTGACCCCTATTGGGGTCTATGGGTCTCTGACCCCCATTGGGGTCTGTGGATCCCTGACCCCTATTGGGGTCTATGGGTCTCTGACCCCCATTGAGCCCTATGGGTCCCTGACCCCCATTGCCCCCCAGAGAAGCAGCTGGAGGTGCTGCAGGCCATGGCAGACCTGACGGTGCAGGCCTCGGATCAGGCTGTGTTCAAGTGTGAGGTCTCAGATGAGAAAGTCACTGGGCGCTGGTTCAAGAACGGGGTCGAGGTGAAGCCCAGCAAGAGGATCCACATCACCCACAGCGGCAGGTGGGGGCTGGGGGGCATCAATGGGGTCTGGAGGTCATCAATGGGGTCCTGGAGGCATCAATGGGGTCTGGAGGTCATCAATGGGGTCTTGGAGGCATCAATGGGGTCCTGGAGGCATCAGTGGGGGTCTTGGAGGCATCAATGGGGTCTGGAGGTCATCAATGGGGTCTGGAGATCATCAATGGGGTCTGGAGATCATCAATGGGGTCTTGGAGACATCAATGGGGGTCTTGGCTTGGAGGAATCCATGGGGGTCTTGGTTGGGTTGAAGGCATCAATGGGGTCTGGAGATCATCAATGGGGTCTGGAGGTCATCAATGGGGTCTGGAGGTCATCAATGGGGTCTGGAGGTCATCAATGGGGTCTGGAGATCATCAATGGGGTCTGGAGGTCATCAATGGGGTCTGGAGGTCATCAGTGGGGTCTGGAGGTCATCAATGGGGTCTGGAGATCATCAATGGGGTCTGGAGGTCATCAATGGGGTCTGGAGGTCATCAGTGGGGTCTGGAGGTCATCAATGGGGTCTGGAGATCATCAATGGGGTCTGGAGGTCATCAATGGGGTCTGGAGATCATCAATGGGGTCTGGAGGTCATCAATGGGGTCTGGAGCTCATCAATGGGGTCTGGAGGGTATCAATGGGGTCTTGGAGGCATCAATGGGGTCTGGAGCTCATCAATGGAGTCTTGGAGGCATCAATGGGGTCTGGAGCTCATCAATGGGGTCTGGAGCTCATCAGTGGGGTCTGGAGATCATCAATGGAGTCTTGGAGGCATCAATGGGGTCTTGGAGGTCATCAGTGGGGTCCTGGAGCTCATCAATGGGGTCTGGAGCTCATCAATGGGGTGTGGAGCTCATCAATGGGGTCTGGAGGTCATCAATGGGGTCTGGAGGTCATCAATGGGGTCTGGAGCTCATCAATGGGGTCTGGAGCTCATCAATGGGGTGTGGAGATCATTAATGGGGTCTGGAGGTCATCAATGGGGTCTGGAGCTCATCACTGGGGTGTGGCGGTCACCAATGAGGGTCCTGTCTTGGCGTCACCCCATGGGGGTGCTGGGTGCCCCCTGTGGGTGCTGAGCCCCCCGGTGCTCAGGATCCACAAGCTGGTGATCGATGACGTGCGGCCTGAGGATGAAGGGGATTACACCTTCGTACCCGACGGCTTCGCGCTCTCCCTGTCAGCCAAGCTCAACTTCCTGGGTGAGCCCATGGGGGGCTATGGGGCTGGGGGCACTTATGGGGCTGGGGGGCACTTATGGGGCTGGGGGGCACTTATGGGGCTGGGGGGCACTTATGGGGCTGGGGGGCACTTATGGGGCTGGCAGGGGTGCTTATGGGGCTGGGGGGCACTTATGGGGCTGGGGGGCACTTATGGGGCTGGGGGGCACATATGGGGCTGGGGGGCACTTATGGGGCTGGGGGGGGCTGGGGGGCACTTATGGGGCTGGGGGGCACTTATGGGGCTGGGGGGCACATATGGGGCTGGGGGGCACTTATGGGGCTGGGGGGCACATATGGGGCTGGGGGGCACTTATGGGGCTGGGGGGCACTTATGGGGCTGGGGGGCTGCTTATGGGGCTGCGGGGGTGCTTATGGGGCTGGGGGGTGCTTATGGGGCTGGGGGGCACTTATGGGGCTGGGGGGCACTTATGGGGCTGGGGGGCACTTATGGGGCTGGGGGGCACTTATGGGGCTGGGGGGGTGCTTATGGGGCTGGGGGACATATATGGGCCTGGGGGGCACTTATGGGGCTGCAGGGGTGCTTATGGGGGTGTTTATAAGGATGGGTGTGCTTGTGGGGATGGGGGTACTTGTGGGGATGGGGGCTGCTTATGGGGTGGGGGTTGCTTATGGGGCTGAGGGGGTCACTTATGGGGCTGGGGGTGCTTGTGGGGATGGAGGGTGCTTATGGGGGTGGGTGGCACTTATGGGGATGGGGCACTTACGATGCTGGGGGTGTCACTTATGGAGATGGGGGCACTCAGGGGTCAGTTATGGGGCTGAGCTGGGGACATGTATGGGGCTGGGGGGGGTTCACTTATGGGGTGCTGACACCATTGACCCTTGTGTCCCACAGAGATCAAGGTGGAATACGTCCCTAAGCAAGGTAAGGGGCACCCTTGGGTGCTGGGGGGGGTATTGGGGTGATGCTCGTGCCCCCCCCACCCCATAACCCCCCTTTGCCCCCCCCAGAGCCCCCCAAGATCCACCTGGACACGTCCAAGGGGGCGAGCGCAGAGAGCACAGTGGTGGTTGTGGCTGGGAACAAACTGCGCCTCGAGGTGCCCATCTCGGGGGAGCCTGCGCCCGTCGTCACCTGGAGCAAGGGCGAGGAGGTGACACTGCGACCCCTGCATCCCATACATCACATAGATCCCATATCCCATAGATCCTAGATCCCATAGATCCCTGATCCCATAGATCCCATATCCCATAGTTCCCATATATCCCATAGATCCCATATATCCCATAGATCCCATATCCCATAGACCCCATATCCCATAGGTCCCATACTCTTTATCTTATAACCCATGATGGCCCCATCCCAACCCATTTCATTCCACCCCACCCCAATCCATCCCATCCCATGTCTCCATAATCTCCCATTCCACCCCATCCCATTACCTCCCACCCCAGTCAGTCTCAATCAGTCCCATCATGTCTCACATCACCTCCATCATCTTCCGTCCCCATTCCATGTTCCCATTCCAGCCCATTCCATCCCGTGACCTCCTATCGCATTGAGTCCCCTTGAGTCGCATTGAGTTCCATTGAGTGCCATTGAGACCCATTGAGACCCCTTGAGTCCCACTGAGTCCCCTTGAATGCCATTGGGTCCCATTGAGTCCCCTTGAGTGCCATTGAGTCCCCTTGAGTGCCATTGAGTGCCATTGGGTCCCATTGAGTCCCCTTGAGTGCCATTGATTCCCCTTGAGTCCCCTTGAGTCCCATTGAGTGCCCTTGAGTCCCATTGAGTCCCCTTGAGTGCCATTGAGTCCCCTTGAGTGCCATTGAGTGCCATTGGGTCCCATTGAGTTCCATTGAGTCCCCTTGAGTCCCATTGAGTCCCATTGGGTCCCATTGAGTCCCATTGAATCCCCTTGAGTCCCATTGAGTCCCATTGAATCCCCTTGAGTCCCATTGGTCCCATTGAGTCCCCATGAGTGCCATTGGGTCCCATTGGTCCCATTGAGTCCCCATGAGTGCCATTGGGTCCCATTGAGTCCCATTGAGTCCCATTGGGTCCCATTGAGTCCCATTGAGTCCCATTGGGTCCCATTGAGTCCCCATGAGTGCCATTGGGTCCCATTGAGTCCCATTGATCCCATTGAGTCCCCATGAGTGCCATTGGGTCCCGCTGACGTCGCAGGCGTTCACGGCGCGCGAGGGCCGCGTGCACCTGGAGGACCGTCCAGGGCTCTGCAGCTTCGTCATCGAGAGCGCGGAGAGAGCAGATGAGGCCAAGTATGGGATCCGGGTGAGCAACCCTGCGGGGGAGGACACGGCCACCATCATCGTCCGTGTTGTGGGTGAGCAGCGGGGGGGGTGGGGATGGGGGTGGGGATGGGGATGGATATGGGATGGGATGGGGATGGATATGGGATGGGGTGGGGATGGATATGGGATGGGGATGGCTATGGGGTATTGGCACAGGTAGAGCCATGGGGATGGGATGGGATGCATATGAATATGGGCATAGGTATGGGGATGGGGATGGATATGGGGATGGATACAGAGATGGATATGAGCATGGATATGGGTATGGGAATAGGGATGGGGATGGATATGGGGATGGATACGGGGATGAGGATGGATATGGGGATGCATATGGGTATGAGGATGGATATGAGAATGGGGGTGGATATGGGGATGGGGATGGATACAGGGATGGATACAGGGACGGGATGGGATGAGGGCAGCAGCTTTGGGCCATTTCCATCTCTCTCCTTGTCCCCAGATGTCCCTGACCCCCCCGAGAACGTCCGGGTCACGGCCGTGGGGGAGGACTGGGCCTCGCTGAGCTGGGACCCCCCCAAGTACGATGGGGGGCAGCCAGTGACAGGTGAGTGGGGGGCACTGGGAGCCCTTCAGACCCCTTGTGATTCCCATTCCCACTTCCAATCCCAATCTCATTCCCTATTCCATTCCCATTAACATACCCCAATCCTATTCTCAACCCCACTCCCATTCCCATTCCCAATCCTATTCCTTTTCTATTCCCATTCCCATATCCCATTTCCATTCCCAATCCCGCTCCCATTCCCACTCCCTATTCCCATTCCCACTCCCTATTCCCATTCCCAATCCCATCCCCATTCCCAATCCCATGGCTATTCCCATCCCCTTCCCATTCCATATCCCATACCACATACCCCCCACACCCCATATCCCATACCCCCATACCCCCCATACCCCATGCCCCACACCCCATACCCTATACCCCCCATACACCCCATACCCCCCATACCCCATATCCCATACCCCACACCCCCCATGACCCATACCCCATACCCCATATCCTATACACCCCATACCCCCCATACACCCCACACTCCATACCCCATACACCCCATACCCGACATACCCCATACACCCCGTACCCCACATACCCCATACATCCCATACCCCATATCCCACACCCCATTCCCCATATCCTATACCCCCCATACCCCATACCCCACACCCATGTCCCATACCCCATATTCTATATCCTATATCCTATATACCCCATACCCCACACACCCCATACCCCATACACCCCACACCCCATACCCCATACACCCCATACCCCATACCCCACACACCCCATACCCCATACACCCCACACCCCATACCCCATACACCCCACACCCCATACCCCACACACCCCATACCCCCCATACCCCATACCCCACACCCCCCACACCCCATACCCCCCATACCCCCAGGGTACCTTCTGGAGCGCAAGAAGCAGGGCTCTCAGCGCTGGGTGAAGCTCAACTTCGAGCCCCTGCCTGGCACCACCTTCGAGTCGCAGCGGATGCTGGAGGGTGTCCTCTATGAGATGCGGGTCCTGGCGGTCAATGCCATCGGGGTGTCCCCCCCCAGCATGAACACGCGTCCCTTCATGCCCATTGGTGAGCGGGGGCATGGGGGGCAATGGGGGTAATGGGGGCAATTGGGGTAATGGAGCAATGGGGTAAGGGGGTAATGGGGGTAATGGGGGCAATTGGGGTAATGGGGTAAGGAGGGCAATGGGGGCAATGGGGGGATGAGGTAAGGGGGAATGGGGGTAATGGAGGCAATGGGGGGAATGGGGGTAAGGGGGTGATAGGGATAATCGGGTAATGGGGGTAATGGAGTAATGGGGGCAATAGGGGGAATGGGATAATGAGTGTAATAGGGACAATGGGGGGATAAGAGGAGGTCAAGGGGTGTTAGAGGGGGTTTAGGGGGTCCTGGATGGGGGTTATAGGGATTGGGGGGCTCTCTGGGTGTCCTGTGTGTGTTATGGGGGGGCTGGGGTGCTATATGGGGTGCTATGGGTTATTATAGGGTGCTGTGGGTGGCTATAGGGGGCTATGAGTTATTATGGGGTGCTATGGGTTATTATAGGGTGCTATGGGTGGCTATGGGGGGCTATGAGTTATTATGGGGTGCTATGGGTGGCCATAGAGGGCTATGAGTTATTATGGGGGGCTATGGGTTATTATAGGGTGCTATGGGTGGCTGTGGGCGGCTATGGGTTATTATTGGGGTGCTATGGGTTATTATGGGGTGCTATGGGTTATTATGGGGTGCAATGGGTTATTCTAGGGTGCTATGGGTGGCTATAGGGGGCTATGGGTTATCATGGGGTGCTATGGGGGGCTATGAATTATTATGGGGTGCTATGGGTTATTATGGGATGCTATGGGTGGCTATGGGGTGCTATGGGTTATTATGGGATGCTATGGGTGGCTATGGGGTGCTATGGGTTATTATGGGGTGCTATGGGTGGCTATGGGGGGGCTATGGGTTATTATGGGGTGCTATGGGTTATTATAGGGTGCCATGTGTGGCTATAGGGGGCTATGGGTTATTATGGGGTTCTGTGGGGGTGCTATGGGTTATTATGGGGTGCTATGGGTGGCTATGGGATGCTATGGGGGGGCCATGGGGGGGGTTCCCCACAGTCTAACCCCCCCCCCCCCCCCCCCACGAGTGAGCCCACGCACCTCGTGGTCGATGACGTCACGGACACCACGGCCACGCTCAAGTGGCGCCCCCCGGAGCACGTGGGCGCCGGCGGCATCGACGGCTACATCGTGGAGTACCAGCGGCAGGGGGGTGCGTCCGGCCAATGGGAGCGCGGCGGGGGCGGGGCTACGGGCGGGCGGGCCAATGGGAGCGCGGCGGGGGCGGGGCTGCGGGCGGGCAGGCCAATGGGAGCGCGGCGGGGGCGGGGCTGCGGGCGGGTGGGGCAATGGGAGTGCAGGGAGGGCAGTGGGAGGGGCTGGGCTATGGGCGGGCCAATGGGAGTGCAGGGAGGGTAGCAGCGGGGGCAGGGCTATGAGAGGACGGGCCAATGGGAGTGGAAAGCACCCCACAGAGCCCTACAGCACCCCATAGAGCCCAATAGCACCCCATAGAGGCCCATAGTGCCCCATATAGCCCTATAGCACCCCGTAGAGCCCCATAGCGCCCCATAGAGCACCCGTAGCATCCCATAGAGCCCCCATAGAGCCCCATAGCACCCCATAGTGCCCCATAGTGCCCACAGCACCCCATAGAGCCCATATTGCCCCATAGCACCCCATAGTGCCCACAGCGCCCCATAGAGCCCACAGCGCCCCACAGCTCCCCACAGCACCCCATAGAGCCCCATAGCGCCCCACAGCGCCCCATAGCACCCCATAGTGCCCACAGCACCCCATAGAGCCCCATAGCACCCCATAGAGCCCCATAGCACCCCATAGCACCCCATAGAGTCCATAGAGCCCACAGCACCCCACAGCACCCCGTAGTGCCCACAGCACCCCATAGCACCCCACAGTGCCCCACAGCACCCCATAGAGCCCACAGCACCCCATAGCACCCCACAGTGCCCCACAGCACCCCATAGCACCCACAGCGCCCCATAGCACCCCATAGTGCCCACAGCACCCCATAGAGCCCCATAGAGCCCCATAGCGCCCCATAGTGCCCACAGCACCCCATAGCACCCCATAGAGCCCATAGAGCCCCATAGCACCCCACAGCGCCCCATAGCACCCCATAGAGCCCCATAGCACCCCACAGCGCTCCATAGCACCCCATAGTGCCCACAGCACCCCATAGAGCCCCATAGCACCCCACAGCACCCCATAGCGCCCCCATAGCGCCCCCGTGTGCCCCACAGAGGATCACTGGACCCCAGCTCACGAGGGGCTGGTCCCATAGCACCCACAGCACCCCATAGAGCCCCATAGCACCCCATAGAGCCCATAGAGCCCCATAGAGCCCCATAGAGTCCACAGCGCCCCCGTGTGCCCCACAGAGGATCACTGGACCCCAGCTCACGAGGGGCTGGTCCCATAGCACCCACAGCACCCCACAGCGCCCCATAGCACCCCATAGAGCCCCATAGAGCCCCATAGCACCCCATAGCGCCCACAGCACCCCACAGCGCCCCACAGCGCCCCCGTGTGCCCCACAGAGGATCACTGGACCCCAGCTCACGAGGGTCTGGTCCCTCGCTGCTCATTGACGGCCAAGGGGCTGCCCACGGGGGAGCAGCTCCAGTTCCGCGTGTTCAGCGTTAACATCGCGGGACGGAGCCCCCCGGCCGTGGGGCAGCACGTGACCATCCGCGAGATCGTGGGTATGGGGCGTGAAGGGGGCGGGGCCTGGGGGGGGGGGTCACCCGGGGGGGCGTGGCCTCCAGGTGGCGCCAAATGGCGCGTACACACCGGGGGCGTGGCCTCGAGGTGGCGCCAAAGGGGGAAGCTCATGGGGGCGTGGCCTCGAGGTGGCGCCAAAGGGAGGGAACTCGTGGGGGCGTGGCCTTAAAGTGGCGCCAAAGGGAGGGAACTCGTGGGGGCGTGGCCTGAAGTTGGCGCCAAATGGTGGGAAGTCATGGGGGCGTGGCCTTAAAGTGGCGCCAAAGGGGGGGGAGCTCACGGGGGCGTGGCCTGAATTTGGCGCCAAATAGCAGGTACTCACCATGGGGCGTGGCCTCAAGGTGGCGCCAAAGGGGGGGCTCATAGGGGCGTGGCCTGAAGTTGGCGCCAAATGATGGGTACTCACCGGGGGCGTGGCCTCAAGGTGACGCCAAAAGCAGGAACACGTGCGGGGGGACACGTGTGGGTCTGCCCCACATGTCCCCCCCTCTCCTGCCCCATAGAGCGGCCCAAGATCCGGCTGCCCCGGCACCTGCGGCAGACCTATGTGAGGAAGGTGGGAGAGCAGGTCAACCTGGTGATCCCCTTCCAGGTGAGCCTGGGGTCCTGCCCCATAGGGGTATATAGGGGAGGTCACTGACCCACAGAGCTATAGGGGAAAGGTACTATTCTATAGGGGTATAAGGGAGAGGTCACAGCCCCATATGGTTATAGGGAGAACACACAGTCCCCTGGCTTTATGGGTCACCCCAGGTTTGCTATGGGTCTCTACGTGGTCCCTATGGGGTCTCTATGGGCGTCTATGGGGTTTCTGTGGGGTCTCTATGGTTTCTATGGGGTGCTTATGATCTCTATAGGGTTTCTATAGGGTCTCTATGGGGTTTCTCTGAGGTTTCTATGGGGTCTCTAATATTTGTGGGTCTTGGTCTCTACGGGGCTGTATGGGGTTTCTATGGGTCTCTATGGGGTCTCTGTGGGGTTTCTATGGAGTTTCTATGGGGCTCTATGGGGTCTCTATAGGGTTTCTATGGGGTCTCTGGGATCTCTATGGGTCTCTGTGGGGTTTCTATGGGGTCTATGGGGTTTCTATGGGGCTCTACGGGGTCTCTATGGGTCTCTGTGGGGTTTCTATGGTTCTCTATGGGGTTTCTATGGGGTCTCTATGGGTCTCAATACCTCCCCCATCGCCGGCAGGGGAAGCCCCGCCCCCAGGTCACGTGGTCCCGCGAGGGGCAGCCATTGGGCAGCTCCGTGAACGTGCGGACGTCGACGTTCGACGCCGTGTTCTTCATCCGCGCGGCCGCGCGCGAGGACTCGGGCACGTACCGGATGGTGCTGCGCGTGGAGGCGCTCGAGGACGCGGCCGAACTGCGCCTGCGCATCGTGGGTGCGCGCGGGAAACGGCAGGGGGCGCGGGAAACGGCGTCCGAGGGCGCGGGAAACGGCAGGGGGCGCGGGAAACTGCAGGGGGCGCGGGAAACGGTGCCTGAGGGCGCGGGAAACGGCTCTCCGGGGCGCGGGAAACTGCAGGGGGCGCGGGAAACTGCGTCCGAGGGCGCGGGAAACGGTTTGCGCGCTTTCGGGGGCGTTTTGAGGCGTTTCGAGGGCGTTTTTGGGTGGGTTTGGGGTCTTTTTGGGGTGGTTTGAGAGGTTTTGGGGCTTGGGGGTGTTTTGGGGGGGTTGGTTTCATAGAGATTTTTGGGGTGCTTTTGGGCTGTTTAGAGGCCTTTTGAGGTGTTTTGGGGTGTTTTGAGAGTGCTTTAGGATTTTTTGGGGGTGTTTTGGGATGGTTTCGGGGTCTTTAGGGGGCTTTTGAGGTGCTTTAGGGTGTTTTGAGGTGGTTTTAGGGTGTTTTGGGATAGTTTCAGGGTCTTTAGGGGCATTTTGAGGTGTTTTAGGGTGTTTTGAGGTGGTTTAAGGGATTTTTGGGATAGTTTCAGGGTCTTTAGGGGCATTTTGAGGTGTTTTAGGGTGTCTTGAGGTGGTTTTTGGGGTGTTTTGGGGTGGTTCTATGGTGGCTTTGGGATGGTTTTGGGGTGTTTTGGGATGGTTTCTGGGTCTTTAGGGGCATTTTGGGGTGGTTTAGCATGTTTTGAGGTGCTTTTGGGGTGGTTTTGGATGTGTTTCGGGGTGGTTTTGGGGTTGTTGTGGGGATGTTTTGGGGTGCTGAAGGGCGCCCCCTGCTGTCAGACCGCCCGGGCCCCCCCTGCAACGTGCGTGTGACTGAGGTGTGGGGCTTCAATGCGGCGCTGGAGTGGGAGCCCCCCACGGATGATGGCAACGCCGAGGTCACCGGTTACACCGTGCAGAAGGCGGACACCAGGACCATGGTGCGGGGGCAGGGGATGGACGCCTGACACCCAACTTACCCCTAAGTGCCCCCATAGACCCATAACTGCCCCAAAACCCCCTTGGCCATAGGATTGCCCCCTAAATGCTTCCATAGACTCATCAGTGTCCCCCAAAACCCCAAAGAAGCCACTCAAGGCCCCATAGGAGCCCCCTAAGGACCCACTCAATGCCCCATAGGAGCCACCTAAGGCCCCATAAGAATCTCATAGGAGCCCCCAAAGCCCCATGAGACCTCCTCTAAAGCCCCATAGGAACCCCCAAACTGCCATAAGAACCCCCCTAAAGCCCCATAAGAGCCCCAAAAGCCCCCTAAGAACCCCCTAGAGCCGCATAGGAGCCCCTAAAGCCCCCTAAGAACCCCCCCTAGAGCCCCATAGGAGCCCCTAAAGCCCCATAGCAGCCCCCCAACACCCCATAGCAGGGTCCCAACGCCCCCCTGTACCTCAGGAGTGGTTCACGGTGTACGAGCACAACCGGCAGCCGCGGTGCACAGTGTCAGAGCTGGTGATGGGCAATGAATACGTGTTCCGGGTGTACAGTGAGAACCAGTGTGGGCTGAGCGAGAACGCAGCACTGAGCTCCAACAGCGCCCGCATCCCTAAAGCAGGTCTGGGGGGGGGATGGGGTCTGGAAGGGGTTTGGGGGGGGTTGAGAGGGGTTTGGGGGGGGTTTAATGGGGGTTTGGGGGGGCTGAGAGGGGTTTGGGGGGGGTTTAATGGGGTTTAGGGGGGGTTGAGAGGGGTTTGGGGGGGGTTTAATGGGGTTTAGGGGGGGTTGAGAGGGGTTTGGGGGGCTGGAGCATCCCTAAAGCATCCTTAAAGCATCCCCAAGGCATCCCTGAAGCAGTTTGGGGGGGTCCTAATGGGGTTTGGGGGGGTTATGGGGGGCTGGACCACTCCTCCTGCATCCCAGAGCATCCCTAAAGCAGTCTGAGGGGGTCCTAAAGGGGTTTGGGGGGTTTAGAGGGGGTTATGGGGGGCTGGACCGCTCCTCCTGCATCCCAGAGCATCCCTAAAGTAGTCTGGGGGGTCCTAAAGGGGTTTGGGGGGTTTAGAAGGGGTTTTGGGGGGCTGGACCACTCTTCGAGCATCCCTAAAGCAGTCTGGGGGGGTCCTAATGGGGTTTGGGGGGTTTAGAGGGGGTTATGGGGGGCTGGACCACTTCTCCTGCATCCCAGAGCATCCCTAAAGCAGTCTGGGGGGGTCCTAAAGGGGTTTGGGGGGGTTAGAGGGGGTTATGGGGGCCTGGACCACTCCTCCTGCATCCCAGAGCATCCCTAAAGCAGTCTGAGGGGGTCCTAATGGGGTTTGGGGGCGTCTAGAGGGGGTTATGGGGGGCTGGACCACTCCTCGAGCATCCCTAAAGCAGTCTGGGGGGGTCCTAAAGGGGTCTGGGGGGTTTCGAGGGGGTTATGGGGGGCTGGACCACTTCTCCTGCATCCCAGAGCATCCCTAAAGCAGTCTGGGGGGGTCCTAAAGGGGTTTGGGGGGGTTTAGAAGGGGTTTTGGGGGGCTGGACCACTCCTCCTGCATCCCAGAGCATCCCTAAAGCATCCCCAAAGCATCCCTAAAGCAGTCTGGGGGGTCCTAAAGGGGTTTGGGGGCGTCTAGAGGGGGTTATGGGGAGCTGGACCACTCCTCGAGCATCCCTAAAGCAGTCTGGGGGGGTCCTAAAGGGGTTTGGGGGGTTTCGAGGGGGTTATGGGGGGCTGGACCACTTCTCCTGCATCCCAGAGCATCCCTAAAGCAGTCTGGGGGGGTCCTAAAGGGGTTTAGAGGGGGTTATGGGGGGCTGGACCATTCCTCCTGCATCCCAGAGCATCCCTAAAGCAGACTGGGGGGGGTCCTAATGGGGTTTGGGGGGGTTTAGAGGGGGTTATGGGGGGCTGGACCACTCCTGCATCCCAGAGCATCCCTAAAGCAGTCTGGGTGGTCCTAAAGGGGTTTGGGGGGGTTAGAGGGGGTTATGGGGGGCTGGACCACTCCTGCATCCCAGAGCATCCCTAAAGCAGTCTGGGTGGTCCTAAAGGGGTCGGGGGGCTTTAGAGGGGGTTATGGGGGGCTGGACCACTCCTCCTGCATCCCAGAGCATCCCCAAAGCATCCCTAAAGCATCCCCAAGGCTCCGTTTTGGGGTGCAGGGGGTCCCCCATTGAAGCTGTCTCTGTCTGTGTCCCCCCCCCCAGTTCTGAACCTGAAGCCCCCCCAGTTCAAGGAGCATGACTTCCGCTCGGCCCCCCTGTTCCTGACCCCCCTCGTGGACCGCAGTGCAGTGGCTGGGTACAGCACTGCCCTCTACTGTGCCGTGCGGGGGCACCCCAAGGTATGGGGGGGGCTCTGCCCCATAAGTGGGGGGAGATGGGGTGGGGGTCGGAGGGGGGTTGGGTTGGTTTTGGGCTCATTTTGGGCTGGTTTGGGGCTCATTTTACCCTGGTTTGGGGTTTGGTTTTAGGATCAGGTTGTGCTTTTTTGGGGCTGTTTTAAGGCTCTTTTGGGGCTGATTTGGGGCTCATTTCAGGGCTGGGGACTCTATGGGTTTCTATGGGTCCCTATAGGTTTCTATGGTGCCTATGGTCTCTATGTGTCTCTGTGGGTCTCTATGGGTGCCTATGGGCCTTTATGGTCTCTGTACGTCTCTATGGGTCTGTATGGGTTCTTCTAGGTCTCTATGGTCCCTCTGGGTTTCTATGGGTGTATATGGTCCCTATGGTCTCTATGGGTCCCTCTGGGTTTCTATGGGTCTTATTGGTCACTCTGGGTTTCTATGGGTCTCTATGGTCCCTATGGGTTTCTATGGGTCTTAGCGGTCTCTCTGGGTCCCTATGGGTCTCTATGGTCTCTGTGGGTCCCTATGGGTCTCTATGGGTTTCTATGGGTCTCTATGGGTCCCTATGGGTCTCTATGGTCTCTATGGGTCTCTATGGGTCCCTATGGGTCTCTATGGTCTCTATGGGTCCCTGTGGGTCTTTATGGTCCCTATGGGTTTCTATGGATCTCTATGGTCCCTCTGGGTGCCTATGGGTCCCTATGGGTCTCTATGGTCTCTATGGGTCTCTATGGTCCCTATGGGTCCCTATGGGTCTCTATGGGTCTCTATGGTCTCTATGGGTCTCTATGGGTCCCTATGGGTTTCTATGGGTCTCTATGGTCTCTATGGGTCTCTATGGTCTCTATGGGTCCCTATGGGTCTCTATGGGTCTCTATGGTCTCTATGGGTCTCTATGGGTCCCTATGGGTTTCTATGGGTCTCTATGGTCTCTATGGGTCCCTATGTGTCTCTATGTGTCCCTATGTGTCTCTATGGTCCCTGTGTTCCCTCCGGGCAGCCCAAGGTGGAGTGGCTCAAGAACCAGATGGTGCTGGGCCCAGACCCGCGGTTCCTGGCTCGGCACTCGCAGGGGGTGCTCACACTGCTCATCCGCAAACCTGGGCCCTTCGATGGCGGCGTCTATGGCTGCCGGGCGGTCAATGAGCTGGGGGAGGCACTGACCGAGTGCCGGCTCGAGATACGTGGTAAGTGGCTATGGGGGCTATGGGGTGTCAATGGGATCAATGGGGTGTCAGTGGGGTCAATGGGGCAGTCAATGGGGTGTCAATGGGGTCAATGGGGCGGTCAATGGGGTGTCAGTGGGGTCAATGGGGTGTCAATGGGGTCAATGGGGCAGTCAATGGGGTGTCAATGGGGCGGTCAATGAGCTGGGGGAGGCACTGACCGAGTGCCGCCTGGAGATACGCGGTGAGCAGCTATGGGGGGCTATGGGGGGCTATGGGGTGGCAATGGGGTGTCAATGGGGTCAATGGTGTGGTCAGTGAGCTGGGGGAGGCACTGACCGAGTGCCGCCTGGAGATACGCGGTGAGCAGCTATGGGGGGCTATGGGGTGTCAATGGGGGCAATGGGGGCAATGGGGTGTCAATGGGGTCAATAGGGCAGTCAATGAGCTGAGGGAGGCACTGACCAAGTGCTGGCTGGAGATCTGCGGTGAGCGGCTATAGGGGCTATGGGGTGGCAATGGGGTCAATGGGGTGTCAATGGGGGCAATGGGGTTGTCAATGAACTGGGGGAGGCACTGACCGAGTGCCAGCTGGAGATCCGTGGTAAGCGGCTATGGGGTGTCAATGGTGTGGCAATGGGGTCACTGGGGTGGTCAATGGGGTGTCAAGGGGGTCCCAATGGGGTCATAGAGGGGGTCAGTGGGGTCCCAGTGGGGTCATAGAGGGGGTCAGTGGGGTGTTGGGGGTGCAATGGGGCTGTTAATGGGGTGGGGGGGGGGTGCTGAACCAGGGCAGGATGGAGACATGGGGGGGGTCCCAACACCCCCAACCCCCATCTGTTCCCACACAGTGCCCCAGTGAGAGCAGTGGCTGCATGAGATGGTGAGGGGAGGTAATGATGGGGGGGGTGTTAATTATGGGGTGTTAATTATGGGGGGGCTATTAGGGGGCTTATTAGGGGTGTGTTTAATTGGGGGGGCTATTTGGTGGGGTAATTTATGGGGTTTCATTAGGGTTTAATTGAGTGGGTGGTTAATTGGGGGGGTTAGTTATGGGGGGATTTAATGGGGGGGTTAATTTGGGGGTTATTAATGGGGTTTAACTGGGGGTGGGGGGGTAATAATGGGGGTGATTAATAGGGGAGTTAAATATGGGGTGTTAATGGGGGGGTTAATTGTGGGGGTGTTTAATGGGGGGGTTAATTTGGGGGTTATTAATGGGGGCGTTTAATTGGGGGTTAATTGGGGGGGTTAATTATGGGGTGTTAATTGGGGGGTTAATTATGGGGTGTTAATTGGGGGGTTAATTATGGGGTGTTAATTGGGGGTTAATTATGGGATGTTAATTATGGGGGTTTTAACACGGCAGCTTACTTGGGGTACACATTTAATTGCAGCCCCCTCCATTAGGCCCATTCATTGGTGGGGGGGGGGGGATCAGCACCTGCCAGGGAGCTGCTGCCCCCCCATGACCCCCCACCCCCCTTTAGGGCCGCAGGACTTGAGTGTCTCTAAGTGGACCCCCCCATTGAATAAATGGAGCGTTCCGAGGGGTGCCTGTGTTCAATGGGGGTCCGGGGGGGGGAGCACCAGCCCCCGGGGGGGGGGTGCAGCAGGAAGAGCAGGCGCAGCCAGCGCGGCAGCAGCCCTGGCACCAGCAGCTGCAGCAGGAGCGAGCGGCCCAGGCCCAGCTGCAGCCGGAGCTGGAGCCGGCGCCGGCTCCAGAGGGACAGGCGGGCGCAGGAGAGAGGGAGCAGCCTGGGGGGGGGAGAGAGAGAGAGACATTGGGATCAACTGGGATCAGCTGGGATCCATTGGGGTGCATTGGGATCCGTTGGGATCCATTGACAACCATTGGGATGCACTGGGATCCATTGGGGTCCTTGGGATACATTGGGGCACACTGAGATCCATTGCGGTGCACTGGGATGCACTGGAATCCATTGGGATCCATTGGGCTGCACAGATCCATTGGGATGCAGTGGGATCCATCGGGATGCACTGGGATCCATTGGGACACACTGGAACCCCTTGGGATGCATTGCGATCCATTGGGATGCACTGGGATCCATCAGGATGCACTGGAACCCATTGGGATCCATTGGGATCCATCGGGGTGCACTGGAACCCATTGGGACGCACTGGAACCCATGGGGACGCACTGGAACCCATTGGGACACACTGGAACCCATTGGGACGCATGGGGGTGCACTGGGACGCACTGGGACACACTGGGGTGCATTGGGACGCACTGGAACCCATCAGGGTGCATTGGGACGCACTGGGATGCACTGGGACGCACTGGAACCCATTGGGACGCACTGGAACCCATCGGGGTGCATTGGGACGCACTGGGACACACTGGGGTGCATTGGGACACACTGGAACCCATTGGGATGCACTGGGGCGCACTGGAACCCATCAGGGTGCATTGGGACACACTGGGGTGCACTGGGACACACCGGGGTGCACTGGGATGCACTGGAACCCATTGGGACGCAGTGGAACCCATCGGGGTGCACTGGAACCCATTGGGATGCACTGGAACCCATTGGGACGCACTGGAACCCATCGGGGTGCACTGGAACCCATCGGGGTGCACTGGGACGTACTGGGACACACTGTGACACACGTCAGGGCCTCACCCCAGGGGCTGCAGCTCCTCAGGCTCCCCTCGCTCCGGGCTCCATGGCCGCGCCAGCAGCAGCAGGTCAGGAGCCGGCAGCTGAGGGCAGGAGGCAGCAATGGCCACAGTCAGCAGGCCGGCGGCGTCACCGCTGCGGGTCACCTGCGGGATGGGATGGGGTGTAATGGGGTGAATGGGGTGTATGGGGTGTATGGGGTGAATGGGGTGTATGGGGTGAATGGGGTGAATGGGGTGTATAATGGTGATCTATGGGATAGGTGAGGATATAGGGGATATGTAGTGGTGTATCAGCGATATAATGATGATATATAGCGTACAGAATGGTTATCTATGGGATAGATGAGGGTATATGGGCTATGTAATGATATATCAGTGATATAATGATGATATATAGAGTATAGAATGATGATATATGGGATAGATGAGGATATATAGGATATGTAACAGTATATCAGTGATATAATGATATATAGAGTATAGAATGATGATATATAGGGTATAGAATGGTTATCTATGGGACACATGAGGATACAGGGGCTATGTAATGATATATCAGCGATATAATTATGATATATAGGGTATAGAATGATGATCTATGGGATAGGTGACGATATATGGGATATGTAACAGTATATCAGTGATATAATGATGATATATAGGGGATATAATGATTATAGAATAGACGAGAATATATTGGCTATACAATAATATATGGGCTATCTAATAATGATGTATACAGTATATAAGATATATAACAATGACTTATAAGATATATAGGATATATAATGATCTATAAGCTATATAATGATGGTATATAGACTGTATAGAGCTCTCATAGGTTATATAATGACGGTTTATGCAATATACAGGGTCTGTAGGAGGCAATTACAGGCTATATACAATGCTATATGTGACGTGTAGGTTCTATATAAGGCAGTATACGTGATGTATAGCTCTATGTAAGTCAGTATATGAGGTGTACAGGCTCTATATAACACACTATATGTGATGTATGTCTCTATATAAGTCAGTCTATGAGGTGTCCAGGCTCTCTATAACACACTATATGTGATGTATAGCTCTATATAAGTCAGTCTATGATGTGTACAGGCTGTATATAACACACTATATGTAACATACAGGCTCTATCGGGTCCCTCTCCCCTCACCTGCAGGAACTCGCTCTCCAGCAGCCTCAGCTCCCTCAGCGGCCCCAGCTCCCCCCGGGCCAGGCACCGCCGCAGCCGGCCCATGGCGGGGCTGGGCCTGGGGACCGGATGGATCCGGATCGGACCGGGATCGATCCGGATGGAACCGGGATCGATCCGGATGGAACCGGTTGTGGGGGGGGACACACACGGAGGTTACCGGACGCTTCGGGCCTCGGCGCTGCCGCCGCTCAAGATGGCGCCGGGACGCCTCAAGATGGCGCCCGCGGCCAAGCGCGCGGAGGCCGGCAGGCCACGCCCCTCTCACTTAGGCCACGCCCCCACTGTGACCCCTCCCACTCTGACCACGCCCCCACGCGACCTCCCTTGGCCACGCCCCGTCCCGCGTAGGCCACGCCTCCGTGGTGATCCCTCCCGTTAGACCACGCCCCCTTCCCGGCCTCCCCCGCGCGGCCAAGATGGCGGCCAAGATGGCGGCGGCGCTGGTGCCGCTGCTGGTGGCGGCCGCGCTGGGCAGCGGCTGCCGGGGAGGGCTCGGGATGAGGGTGAGCTCATTAATATGCATGAGGGGCGGGGTTTGAGTGGGGTTAGTTAATATGCATGAGGCGTGGTCACGTGGGTTTGGTGCGGTGCGGCCGCGGCTTGATGAGGGGGGCCCAGTACGGGCATAGAGCTCATTAATAGTCATGAGGAGGCGTGGTCGGATAGTATTAATATTAATGAGAGGGTGGAGCAGAGGGAGGGTGGAGTGATTAATATTAATGAGAGAGTAAATATACTCGGAGTTCATTAATGTTATTGAAGAGTGAATCTGTGCATTAGCATTAATATTAATGAGGTTGTAAGCACGTTTATGTTAATTAGGTTGGTCTCGTGATGAAATATTAATATTTATAATGTGAAGCTCATGAATATTAATAAGACAAAAGAATATATTGAGTTGTTTCGTTAATATGAATGAGCAGGAGACTATTAAGCCTTATTAATATTAATGAAGGAAGTGGTTTAATGGTTTATATTCATGAGAAACAGAACAAGGGTCATTAAAGCTTATTATTATTAACGAATGTAGTAGCTTTATTAATATTAATGAGAGGACAGACGACTTAAAAGCTTGGTCAGACTCATCTCATTAATATTAATGAGAGAACAGATGGAATCTGATTCACCTCATTAATATTAATGAGGGGCTGTTAGTGATCCTTCATAACGGTGCCCCATGCTCACCACTAGTAATGAGGGGTGGGATTAATCCCTTGCGGCTCATGAATATTAATGAGGCTGACCCCATTCCCCCCCATGGCAGCCCTCGGAGCCGCGGGACACGGAGCCCTGCTCCCTGCCCCTGGAGCACTCCTTTGAACTGGGTAAGCTTTAACCCCCCCAACATGGGGGGGTCCCATTGACCCCCATTGTGTCCCCATTGACCCCCATTGTGTCCCCATTGACTCCCATTGTGTCCCCATTGACCCCCATTGTGTCCACATTGACCCCCATTGTGTCCACATTGACCCCATTGCCCCCATTAACTCCATTACCACCATTGTCCCCATTGCCCCCCATTGCCCCGCATTGTCCCCATTGTCCCCATTGCCCCCATTACCCCATTGCCCCCATTACACCCCATTGTCCCCATTACCCCATTGTCCCCATTGTGCCCCCATTACCCCCATTGCCCCCATTAACTCCATTACCACCATTGTCCCCATTGCCCCCCATTGTCCCCATTGCCCCCATTACCCCCCATTACCCCCATTGTCCCCATTGCCCCCATTACCCCCCATTACCCCCATTGTCCCCATTGCCCCCCATTACCCCCATTACCCCCCATTACCCCCATTGCCCCTATTACCCCCATTACCCCATTGACGCCATTACCCCTATTACCCCCATTACCCCCATTGCCCCCCCACAGACGATGCCCCCCGCTTCCGCCGCCGGGGGACCCTGACCTGGAGCCCTGGGCCTGAGCCTGGGCTGAGCCTGGTGCAGAAGCAGCTGACGGAGGAGGAGCGGAACCAACTGCGGGTACGGGGGGGAACCCATGGGGGGGTGAGGGGATACCTCATGGGGGTAATGGGGGTGATGGGGTCACCCCATAGGGGTAATGGGTGTGATGGGGTGACCCCATAAGGGTAATGGGGGTGCTGCTGTGTCCCGGCAGGAGGTGGCCGCCAGGGACGGGCTCTACCGCGTGCGCATCCCCAGGCGGGCACTAGGACCTGGCGAGGACCCCGGGGGCTCCCACGTGACCTCCTTCGTGCGCGCGGTCAGTGCCCGTATCCCATATCCCAATGTCCCATATCCAATATCCCAATGTCCTGTATCCCATATCCCAGTGTCCCTTATCCCATATCCCAATGTCCTGTATCCCATATCCCAGTGTCCCGTATCCCATATCCCAGTGTCCCATATCCCATATCCCAGTGTCCCTTATCCCATATCCCAACGTCCTGTATCCCATATTCCATATCTGTTTTCCATATTCCCATATCCATGTTTCATATCCCATATCTCCATGTCCTTGTTTTCCATATCCCGTATTCATATGACTGTGTCCCATATCCCATATTGCTGGATGTCCACATTCTCATGTCCCAAACGCCATACCCATATCCCCTATCCAAACCTACCTATCCTATCTCTATACCTACATCTCATTCTCATATCCCATATCCCATATTTCCCGTATACCCCATATTTCATACCCCGTAACCCATATCCCATATATTCCGTATCTTACATATGCCATATATCCTATATATATTTCATATCCGATATATTCCATATATCCCATATACCCCATATCCCATGTTGCATAACCCATATACCCCATGTATTATATACATCCCCTATACATCCCCTATGTGAACTCTACGTCCCCTATATATATTCTGTATATCCCCTATATATGCTATATGTCCCCTACATCCCCTATATATCCACTATACATCCCATATATCACTTATATATTCTATATATCCTCTATATATTCCCTATATACCCCCTATATCCCCTGTACCCCCTATACCCCCTATATTCCCCATACCCTCTATATCCCCTATATGCCCTATATCCCCTATACCCCCTATATCCCCCATATCCCCTATCCCCTTTATACCCCATATACCCCCTATACCCCCTATATCCCCTATTCCCCCTATACCCCATATACCCCCTATATCCCCATACCCGCTATACCCCATATACTCCCTATATCCCCTATATCCCCTGTACCCCCTATACCCCATATACCCCCTATACCCCCTATATCCCCTATACCCCCCATACCCCCTATACCCCCATCCACCCCCATGCACCCCCATGTCTCCCCCAGTGCGCGCTGCTGGAGTCCCACCTCTCAGACGAGCTCTCGGTGCACGTGGACGTGGCCGGGAACGTGGTGGCTCTGGCGCTGGTGGTGCCGGCACCGGGATCCTGCCGCGGAGCTCCGGTGGAGGACAGGGAGCTGGAGAGCTTCAATAGCAGCGTGGTGCTGAGGCAGCCGATGCCCGCGGCCACGTGAGAGCACATGGCAGGGACATGGGGACGTGGGGATATGGGGACATGGGGATGTGGGGATATGGGGATATGGGGATGTGGATATGGACATGGGGACATGGGATGGACATGGGGACATGGGGATGGGATGGGGATAGACATGGGGACATGGGAACGTGGGGATGGACATGGGGACATGGGATGGGAATGGGGGCATGGGGATATGGGGACATGGGGATATGGGGACATGGGGACATGGGGATATGGGGACATGGGGATATGGGGATATGGGATGGACATGGGGATATGGGGATGGGTGGGGATGGGGCTGGGGATGGGATGGGGATGAGATGGGGACATGGGATGGACATGGGGATGGGGATGGGATGGGATGGGGATGGGGATGGACATGGGGATGGGGATGGGATGGAATGGGGATGAGATGGGATGGGGACGTGGGATGGGATGGGGATCGGGATGGGATGGGGACATGGGATGGGAATGGGATGGGATGGGGACATGGGGTGGGATGGGGATGGGATGGGAATGGGGATGGGAATGGGATGGAATGGGGATGAGATGGGATGGGGACGTGGGATGGGATGGGGATGGGGACACGGGGTGGGATGGGGATGGGATGGAGCAGGTTTTAGGGTACACATGACACCCCCCCCTCCCTGTTTCACCCCCCAGCCCCGAGACAGCAGCATTCATCCGGCACCTGGAGCAGGAGCAGGCTCAGCGCGCCCGGAACCCGCAGGAGCAGCGCTCCTTCTTCGCCAAATACGTGAGAGCACCCCCAAAACACCCCAAAACCACCCCAAAATCACCCAAAAAACCCTAAAACACCTCAAAATCACCCCCAAAACACCCCAAAACACCCCAAAATCACCCCAACACCACCCCAAAACCACCCCAAAACACCCAAAACCACCCCAGACCACCCCAAAACACCCTCCATACCCCCAAAACAGCTCAACCCCCCCCATCTCCCCCCCCCATGATCCCCCCTGTATCTCCCCCCAAACCCTTCCTGTCCCCCCCCATTGCCCCTTCTCAACTCATGTGGGTCCCCCAAACCCTTTCCCCCCACCCCTTGACACCCCCATACCTTACCTCCCCCCCCATTTTGGCTCCCTTTGGGGGGGGGATTTGGGGGTGACCCCCCCTTTCCCCTCCCCCTACAGTGGATGTACATCATCCCCATCGTCCTCTTCCTCATGATGTCCGGAGCCCCCGATGCGGGGGGGGGACAAGGGGGAGCAACAGGGGGTGGGGGGGGCGGGGGGGGACGGTGACCCCCCCAAATGCCCCCCCAAACCCTCCCTCTTTATGTGTGTGTCCCCCCCAATTCTGGGGGTCAATGAATAAACCCATTTGTGCCCTCCCCCCCCATTTGCTGCCTGGTTTTGGGGGGGACCCAATGGGGGGGGGCAGCCCTGGTCCCTCCGGGTCCTTTTGAGGTGCTGGAAGTGGGGGGGGCCCCCCCCAGAGCACCCCAAGGTGGCAGATTCCCCCCTCCCCATTCATTCACTAAGCTGGCGGTAGGCGTGGCTTAAGGGGAGTGGGTGTGGCTGCCGTAGTGGGCGGGGCCTGGTGGAGGGTGTGGCCAGAACAAGTGGGCGGGGCTACAGGCGTGGCGCCCCCGCCGGTGGGTGGAGCCAATCAGCGTCGGTGGGCGGGGCTTGGCGGAGGCAAAGGGAGGGGCTTAACGTAGTAGACAGGGCGGTGGGCGGGGCTTAGAGGCAGTGGGCGGGGCTTAGCGCCCGTAGGGGCCGGTACCGGTATAGTGGGGGGGGGGGGGGGGTCAGCGCTCATCGCGCCGGTACCGGGCGTGTGGGCGGGGCTTGTGTATGTGGGCGTGGCCAAGCGGTGGGCGGGGCCAAGCGGAGGTGGACGTTGGGGGGGGGGGCGGGGCCGGGAGTCGCCGCTGTCACCGCGCCGGGGGCTCCGCTCCGCCGCTGCCCGGGGCCGCGCCCGGCACCGCCGGTAGGAACCGGGGGGGGGGGGGGGAACGGGGGGATGGGGGGGGGGATGGGGGGGGGAATCACCCATGGGGGGGATAAAGGGGGGGGGTGGAATCGGTGTTACCGGATGGGGGGGTTGCAATGCACCAGGGAGGGGTCGTGCAGGGGAATGGGTGGGGGATGTAATGGGGGGGGTCCCTTTAAGAATGGGGGGGGGCAGTGCAATGCACCCAGGGGACACGTGCAAAGGGCGTGGGGGGGGGGGGTGAGTGTGCAAAGGAGACCCCCCCCCCCCACCCGTGTAAGGCAATGGAACCGGGGGTAATGGGGGGGGGGCTTGTGCAATAGGGGGGGTGCTGACACGTGTGCAAGAGCCATAGGGGACACACGTGTTCCATAGGGGGACACACGTGTTCCATAGGAGGACACATGTGTTCTATAGGGGACACATGTGCCCCATAGGGACACGTGTGCGACCCCCCCCCTCCCCACTCGTGTCACGTGTTCGTTGCATGGAGAAGGTGTGTGGGGGGTGATTTGCACACGCGTGTGCAAGCACCGGCCTCGTTTCGATGCCCCCCCCCCCCCCCCCTCACGTGTCCGCACCCCCCTCCCCCCCCCCCCCACCCCAAAGGTCTCGTGCACGCGCGTGTGCGCGCGCGGGCGTGCCGCGTGTGGGCTGCGTGTGCGCGGCCACGGGGAGGGCCCCGGCGGTTGCCATGGCGACCGCGGAGGATGCTGGGCGGCCGCCGGCTTGCACACGCGTGTGCTTCCCATGTGCTCGCGTGCGCTTCCCATGTGCCCCTGGGGGCGACACACGTGTCCTATGCACACACACACACACACGTCCCCCCCTTTGCACACGTGTGTTCCCCTGCACACGCGTGTTCTGTGTCATGTCCCCCCCCCCAAGGCCCCATCACAACTGGTTCAAGGGCCCCCAATGTCGCGGCGCTGCCGTGTCCTCGTCCGTGTCCCCGTGTCCCCCCCCGGGACCCGCTCCACTTCCCGCTATAAATAACCCTGACCTGGTCCCCGGCGCGTGCACAAGCGTGTGCGAGGCGTGTGCACAACCGTGTGTGTGCCGTGTGCACAACTGTCTTCGTGCCGTGTGCACAAGCGTGTTGGTTTCATGTGCACAAGCATGTGCGAGGCAGGTGCGTGCCGTGTGCACAACCATGTATATAGCATGTATATGGCATGTGTGTGCCATGTGCACAACCATGTGCGTGTCGTGTGCACAAGCATGTATAAGGCATGTGTGTGCCGTGTGCACAGCCTTGTGTGTGCCGTGTGCACAAGCATGTGCGTGCCGTGTGCACAAGCATGTATAAGGCATGTGTGTGCCATGTGCACAGCCTTGTGTGTGCTGTGTGCACAAGCATGTGTGAGGCACGTGGGTGCCGTGTGCACAACCATGTGCGTGCTGTGTGCAAAAGTGTTGGTTTCATGTGCACAAGCATGTGCAAGGCACGTGTGTGCCGTGTGCACAACTGTCTTAGTGTCGTGTGCACAAGTGTGTTGGTGCCATGTGCACAAGCAGGTGCAAGGCACGTGCATGGCATATGCACAACCATGTGTGTGCCGTGTGCACGAGTGTGTTGGTGCCGTGTGCACAAGCATGTGCAAGGCACGTGGGTGTTGTGTGCACAACTATGTGCGTGCTTTGTGCACACCTGTGTTGGTGCCGTGTGCACACCTGTGTTAGTGCTGTGTGCACAACCATAAGTGTCCCATGTGCACACCTGTGTTGGTGCCGTGTGCACAACCGTGTGTGCTGTGTGTACAAGTCCGGTAGTGCCGTGTGCACAACCATGTGTGTGCCGTGTGCACACCTGTGTTGGTGCCGTGTGCACACCTGTGTTGGTGCCGTGTGAACACCTGTGTTGGTGCCGTGTGCACACCTGTGTTAGTGCCGTGTGCACAACCATATGTGTGCTGTGTGCACACCTGTGTTGGTGCCGTGTGCACAACCATATGTGTGCTGTGTGCACAACCATATGTGTGCTGTGTGCACAACTGTGTGTGTGCTATGTGCACACCTGTGTTAGTGCCGTGTGCACACCTGTGTTGGTGCCGTGTGCACACCTGTGTTAGTGCCGTGTGCACAAGCACCTCACACAGGGGCTCCCTTGGCACACGCGTGTGCAAGCATGGACAATCATGCACACATGAAGGTGGGATGGGGCCCCAAAGCCTTGCACACGTGTGTGTGGCACACGTATGAACACATGTGTGCAAGGACATTGGGGGGGAGGCGTTTTGGGGAGGTTTAGGGCATTTGGGGGTGGTTTAGGGTGGTTTAGATGTCTTTTGGGGTGTTTTAAGGTGTTTGGGGGTGTATTAGTGTCTTTAGGGTGTTTTAGGGTGGCATGTGGTGGTTCAAGGGCATTTTAGGATGTTCTGGGTGTGTTTTAGGGTGGTTTAAGGTGTTTTTAGGGCATTTTGGGGGGTTTTGGGCTGTCTGAGTGTATTCGGGGGGTTCTAGGCCTGGTTTTGGGGTGTTTGAGAGCGGTCTGGGGGTGTCCGGGCCCGTTTGGGGCTGTTTCTGGGCTCTTTGGGGCATTCTTAGGGTGTTTTGGGGTGGTTTTGGGGGTCTCAGGGACTTTCTGGCTGCCCTTTGCTGTTCTGGGGTGTCCGAGCCCATTTTGGGGGTCTCTGGGCCTCTTTGGGGCTGCTTTGGGCTCCCTGGGGCTGCTATAGGGGGGCTTTGGAGGCTGCAGCGCTGGTTTTGGGGTGACTTTGGGTGGTTTTGGGGTCCCCATGGGGGTTTTTGGGGGTCCCCAATCCCATTTTTGGGGTCACTGACCCCATTTTCGGGTCCCCGAAGCCGTTTTTGGGCTCCCTGACTCCGTTTTGTGGCTTCCCAATGCAGGTGATGCTGGATGAAGCCCTAGATGCTCCAATGCCGTTCTAGGGTCCCTGTTGGCGTTTCTAGGGTCTCTATTGGTGTTTCTGGTGTCCCTATGGGTGTTTTTGGGGTCCCAGACCCCATTTTCTGGGTCCCCAAAGCCGTTTTAGGGTTCCTTGACCCGGTTTTGGGGGTCCTTGACCCCGGTTTTGGGGTCCCTGACCCCGTTTCTGGGCTCTCCAATGCAGGTGATGCTGGACGATGCCCTGGATGCCCCGGTGCCATTCTAGGGTCCCTATGGGTGTTTTTGGGGTCCCTGTGGGGGTTTTTTGGGTCCCTGACCCCATTTTCGGGGTCCCCGAACCCATTTTTGGGGTCCTTGACCCCGTTTTTGGGGTCCTTGACCCCGGTTTTAGGGTCCCTGACCCCGTTTCTGGGCTCCCCAATGCAGGTGATGCTGGACGATGCCCTGGTGCCATTCTAGGGTCCCTGTGGGTGTTTTTGGGGTCCCTATGGGGGTTTTTGGGGTCCCTGACCCCATTTTCGGGGTCCCCGAACCCATTTTTGGGGTCCTTGACCCCGTTTTCGGGGTCCCTGACCCCGTTTCTGGGCTCCCCAATGCAGGTGATGCTGGACGATGCCCTGGATGCCCTGGTGCCTTTCTAGGGTCCCTATGGGTGTTTTTGGGGTCCCTATGGGGGTTTTTAGGGTCCCTGACCCCGTTTTCGGGGTCCCTGACCCGGTTTTGGGGCTCCCCATTGCAGGTGATGCTGGACGATGCCCTGGATGCCCCGGTGCCATTCTAGGGTCCCTATGGGTGTTTTTGGGGTCCCTATGGGGGTTTTTGGGGTCCCTGACCCCATTTTCGGGGTCCCCGAACCCATTTTTGGGGTCCTTGACCCCGTTTTCGGGGTCCCTGACCCGGTTTTGGGGCTCCCCATTGCAGGTGATGCTGGACGATGCCGCGCTCGCCCGGCTCCAGCGAGGACGAGGAGGGGCGGGGCTCCGAGTACCCGGAGGGGGACTCGGACTCGGGCAGCTCCCGCGAGGGGGCGGGGCTAGGGGGGGGTAACCCCGGGCCCCTCCCCCCCCCGCTCCCGGGGGGCGCCCCCCCCGCCCCGCCCCCCCCCGGCCCCCCCCGACGACTCCCACTTCAGCAGGATGGTTTTCCGCATCGGCATCCCCGACCTGCACCAAACGGTGGGGGGGGGACCCCAAAAGTGATGGGGGGGCTGGGGGGGGGGGGAGGTACCCAAATGGGGGGGTAAAAGGGGGGGACCCCAAAAGTGATGGGGGGGGGATGATGGGGGGTACCCTAATGGGGGGGGTGAAAGGGGGGGACCCCAAAAGTGATGGGGGGGGGTTGGGGGGGATAATGAGGGGTACCCAAGTGGGGGGGGTAAAAGGGGGTCCCCAAAAGTGATGGGGGGGGTTGGGGGGGGGTCGGGGGGTACCCAAATGGGGGGGTAAAAGGGGGGGACCCCAAAAGTGATGGGGGAGTTTTGGGGGGGATGATTGGGGGTAACCAAATGGGAGGGTAAAAGGGGGGTCCCCAAAAGTGATGGGGGGGGGGAGGAAGAGGGGGTACCCAAATGGGGGGGTAAAACGGGTCCCAAAAAGTGATGGGGGGGGCCTTGAAACAATGGGGGGGAGAGGTTTGGGGGGGGTAAAGGGGGGGTCCCCAAAAGTGATGGGGGGACCCCAAAAGTGATGGGGGGTGTTTGGGGGGATGATGGGGGGTACCCAAATGGGAGGCTAAAAGGGGGTCCCAAAAAGTGATGGGGGGGCCCCAAAATAATCGTGGGGGAGGTTTTGGGGGGGAGGATGGGGGTACCCAAATGGGGGGGTAAAAGGGGGTCCCTAAAAGTGATGGGGTGGGGGGCCTTGAAATTATGGGGGGGGAGTTGTTTTAGGGGGGGAGGAAGGGGGGTACCCAAATGAGGGGGAGCTAAAAGGGGGGGGTCAGCAAAATGGGGGGGATGACTGAAAGGGGGGGGGAAATTGGGGGTGTCTGCAGAATGGGGTCCCCATTGTGGGGGTGGTGCCGCCAATGGACGCTGGGGGTCACATCGTGAGGTCCTATTATGGGGGGTCCCCATGATGGGGGTCCCCATCCCTATGGGTCCCCATTGTGGGTGGCCCTGACTCCAGGGCTCCCCCCATTGGCTATTGGTGGTATCTCCCTTATTCATCTCCCCATTGGCTCCCTGACCTCAATGTCTCCCCCCATTGGCTATTGGTGGTATCTCCCTTACAGACACCCTCATTGGCTCCCTGACCTCAATGTCTCCCCCCGGTGGCCATTAGTGGTATCTCCCTTATTCATACCCCCATTGGCTCCCTGATCTCAATGTCTCCCCCCATTGGCTATTGGTGGTATCTCCCTTATGGATGCCCCCTTTCTGGGCTCTACCTGACTCAATGTCTCCCCCCAGTGGCCATTGGTGGTATCTCCCTTACGGACTCCCCCATTGACTCCCTGACTCAATGTCTCCCCCCGGTGGCCATTGGTGGTATCTCCCTATTCATACCCCCATTGGCTCCTTGACCCAATGTCTCCCCCCAGTGGCCATTGGTGGTATCTCCCTTACAGACTCCCCCATTGGCTCTCTGACTCAATGTCTCCCCCCATTGGCTATTGGTGGTATCTCCCTTATGGATGCCCCCTTTCTGGGCTCTACCTGACTCAATGTCTCCCTCCATTGGCTATTGGTGGTATCTCCCTTATTCATACCCCTATTGGCTCCCTGATCTCAATGGCTCCCCCCATTGGCTATTGGTGGTATCTCCCTTATGGATGCCCCCATTCTGTGCTCTCCTTGACTCAATGTCTCCCCCAGTGCCCATGTGCGGTATCTCCCTCCCAGTCCCCCCCATTCTGCGCTCCCCTGCCCCACAGCTGCCCCCTAACCCTCTCCCCCCCGCCCCATAGAAGTGCCTTCGGTTCGACCCGGGGGCCGTGGTGTGGGCGGCCAAGCAGCAGCTCCTGTGTGCGCTGACCGAGGGGCTCCATGATGGCCTCAACTATGGCCTGTTCCAACCGGCGGCCGCAGGTCGGGATGCCAAGTTCCTGGATGAGGAGCGGCCCCTGCGTGACTACCCCCAGAGCTTCGACCAGGGTGTGCCATACCTCGAGGTGGGCAGCCAATGGGAGGGGAGGGGCGGGGCTAAGAGGGGCCAATGGGGAGGGAGAAGGGAGGGGTGGGAGGAGAAGTGGGAGGGGCTTGGGTGGGAAGGGCCAATGGGGTGAGAGGGGAATAAGGAGAAGTGGGCGGGGCCAAGGGTGAGCCAATGGGAAGGGAGGGGAGGGGCTAAGAGAGGCCAATGGGGGGAGAGAAGGGAGGGGTGGGACTAGAAGTGGGAGGGGCTTGGAGAATAAGGGATGCGAGGAGGGGGGGACTAAGGAGAAGTGGGCGGGGCCAAGGGTGAGCCAATGGGAAGGGAGGGGAGGGGCTGCGAGGGGCCAATGGGGGGAGAGAAGGGAGGGGTGGGAGGAGAAGTGGGAGGGGCTTGGGTGGGAAGGGCCAATGGGGTGAGAGGGATTTGGCAAATAAGGGTTGTGAGGAGGGAGGGGACTAAGAAGTGGGCGGGGCCAAGGGTGAGCCAATGGGAAGGGAGGGACTTGGGGAAGGGCCAATGGGAAGAGAGTAACTTGCTAAATAGGGGCTTCAAGGAGGGAGTGGTTTAACTATAAGTGGGTGTGGTTAAAGGGGTGGGCGGGGCCAAGGGGGAGCCAATGGGGAGAGAGGGACTTGGGTGGGAGGGGCCAATGGGGTGGGCGTGCCTTGACAAATAGGGTTTCCAAGGAGGGAGTGGCCTAACTAGAAGTGGGCGGGGCTAAGGGGTGGGAGGGGTCAATGACGTGGGTGGGAGGGGCCAAAGGGTGTTTGCCATAAAAGGGTTGGATATGGGGTGACCCCTCCCCAGTCATGGGCTTCAATTGGAGCTCAATTTACATATAGGTGGGTGGGGTGTTGGTGGGCGTGGCCTTGGTGGGGAAGGGGGCGTGTCCTAGTTTGACCACACCCCCTTTCTGTGCCCCCCCACCCCCCAGTTCCGGTACAAGACCCGGGTGTACAAGCAAACCAACCTGGATGAGAAGCAGCTGGCCAAGCTCCACACCAAGGTGAGGGCAGCCCCTGGCCACGCCCCCAGTCCCAAGCCACGCCCCCAGCCACGCCCCCATCCAGAAGCCATGCCCCCCCTGTGGTCCCACCTTGGCCACGCCCCCTGACGGCCTGGCCACGCCCACAAAGGTTCCCCTGTACAGACCCACCACTGTGACCCTGTGTGACCCTGTGTCCTTCTGTGACCCTTCCATGTTCCCCTCACCCATGTCCCATATCCATACCCCATACCCCATGTATCCCATATCCCATACCCCATATATCCCATCTATCCCATATTCTATATATCCCATATCCATATCCCATGCCCCATATATCCAATATATCCCATATCTCACATACCCCATACATCCCATATATCCTATATCCATGTCCCGTATCCATATCCCATATACCCCATATCCCATTCATCCCATATACCCCCCATATCCCATTCATCCCATATACCCCCTATATCCCATATCCCATATCCCATATCCCAGACGGGGCTCCGGAAGTTCCTGGACTATGTGCAGCACGGCTCTGCTGAGAAGGTCGCGCGGTTGCTGGACCGGGGCCTGGACCCCAACTACCATGACTCCGACTCGGGGGGTGAGGGACCCCCAACATGGGGACACCCCATGGGGAACCCCCTTACACCCCTATGGACCCCCCAAATCCTTGGGGACCTCCAGAGCTCACATGGCCCCACATCCCCATGGGTGACAATGGGGTGGTAATGGGGTGGCAATAGGGTGATAATGGAGTGATGGATGGCAATGGGGTGACAATGGGGTGACAATGGGGTGGCAATGGGTAATGGATAGTGGGTACCACTGGGGTGATGGGATAATGATGGGGTGCTCCTGGGTTGAGTCTGGGATGCCAGTGGGGTGATGGTGGTGTGATGGGTGCCAATGGGATGCCATTGGGTGCCATTGGGTATCATTGGTTGCCATTGGGTGTCGTTGGGTGCCATTGGGTGCCATTGGGTGCCGTTGGTTGCCATTGAGTGCCATTGGTTGCCATTGGTTGCCGTTGGGTGCCATTAGGTGCCATTGGGTTCCATTGGTTCCATTGGGTACCATTGGATGTCATTGGGTACCATTGGGTTTCATTGGGTGCCATTGGGTGCCGTTGGGTGCCATTGGGTTCTATTGGGTGCCATTGTGTGTCGTTGGGTGCCTTTGGGTGCCATTGGGTACCATGGGGTGCCGTTGGGTGCCGTTGGGTTCCATTGAGTGCCATTGGGTGTCGTTGGGTACCATTGGGTGCCATTGGGTGCCATTGGGTACCATTGGGTGCCATTGGGTTCCATTGGGTGCCATTGGGTGCCGTTGGGTTCCATTGGGTGCCATTGGGTGCCGTTGGGTTCCATTGGGTACCATTGGGTTCCATTGAGTGCCATTGGTTCCATTGGGTACCATTGGGTACCATTGGGTACCATTGTGTGCCATTGGGTGCCGTTGGGTGCCGCAGAGACACCGCTGACACTGGCAGCGCAGCGCGAGGGGCCGCAGGAGGTGGAGATCATCCGGTTGCTGTGCCTGGGGGGGGCACACCTCGACTTCCGTGCCCGCGATGGGGCCACAGCCCTGCACCGGGCGGCACGGACCCGGCGGTACCCGGCACTGCTGGTGCGGGATGGGGCAATGGGGTCGGGTGCAATGGGTGCAATGGGGCAATGGGGCAATGGGTGCAATGGGTGCAGTGGGTTCAATTGGTGCAATGGGTTCAATGGGTCCAATGGGGCAATGGGTTCAATGGGTTCATTGAGTGCATTGGGTCATTGGGTGCTCTTGGTCATTGTGGTCATTGGGTCCAATGGGTGCTCCTGGTCATTGGCTTCATTGGCTGCTCTTGGTCATTGGGTCCAATGGGTGCTCCTGGTCATTGGCTTCATTGGGTGCTCTTGGTCATTGGACTCATTGGGTGCTCCTGGTCATTGTGGTCATTGGGTGCTGTGGCTCATTGGGTTCATTGGGTGCTCTGGGTTGGCTCTTTGGGTGCCCTTGGTGATTGTGGTCATTGGGTGCTCTGAATCATTGGGTTCATTGGGTGCAATGAGTCATTGGGTTCAGTGGTTGCTCTTGGTCATTGTGTTCAATGGGTGCAATGGGTCATTGGGCTCATTGGGTGCTCTAGGTCATTGTGGTCATTGGGTGCTCCTGATCATTGGGCTCATTGGGTGCTCTGGATGGGTTCATTGGGTGCTGCCTCTTTGGCTGCTCTCTCATTGGGTGCCGCTTGCAGGCGCTGCTGGACCTGGGGGGCTCCCCCAACTACAAGGACCGCCGGGGGCTGACCCCCCTGTACCACACGGCCATGGTGGGGGGGGACCCACGGTGCTGCGAGCTGCTCCTGGCCCACCGGGCCCACATCGGCACCGCCGACGAGAACGGCTGGCAGGAGATCCACCAGGTCCTGGCCACTGCTGCGCCGGGGGCACCAGGGGTGCTATGGGGCACCATGGGACATCATGGGTCATCATGGATCATCATGGGTCATCATGGGCCATCATGGATCATCATGGGTCATCATGGGCCATCATGGGCCATCATGGATCATCATGGACCCATGGGTCATCATGGGTCATCATGGATCATCATGGACCCATGGCTCATCATGGGCCATCATGGGTCATCATGGAGCTGTTGGTCATCATGGATCATCATGGATCATCATGGATCATCATGGGTCATCATGGATCATCATGGGTCTTCATGGATCATCATGGGTCATCATGGAGCTGTTGGTCATCATGGATCATCATGGATCATCATGGGTCATCATGGATCATCATGGATCATCATGGATCATCATGGGTCATCATGGCTCATCATGGGTCATCATGGATCATCATGGGTTGTCATGGAACCATTGGTCATCATGGATCATCATGGATCATCATGGGTCATCATGGAAACATGGGTCATCATGGACCATCATAGGTCATCATGAATCATCATGGACCATCGTGGATCATCATGGAACCATGGTTCCATGTTCTCATATCCCCATGCACCGATGTTCTTACGGGCCCATGTCCTCGTGGTCCCATGTTCTCATGGCCCCATATCCATACCCCATATCCCACATCCCATATCCCTATCCCAGGCCTGCCAGCACGGGCACTCGCAGCACTTGGAGCATTTGCTGTTCTATGGGGCAGAGGCAGCGGCTCAGAACGCATCCGGGAACACAGCCCTGCACATCTGTGCCCTCTACAACAAGGTGGGATACGGGATATGGGATATATGGGGTGTGGGACAGGGCTCCAGGCAATGGGGTGCCATGGGTGCTGCTGTCCCAGGAGAGCTGCGCCCGCATCCTGCTCTACCGCGGGGCCAACAAGGAGGTGAAGAACAACAGTGGGCAGACACCATTCCAGGTGGGAATAGGGCCATGTGCTGGGAATGGGGGTGTCCCCACAGCCCCCATGGCCCTAACCCCCCCCCCCCCATGTTCCCAGGTCGCTGTCATCGCAGGGAACTTTGAGCTGGGAGAATTGATCAAGAACCATCGGGACAGTGACGTGGGTGAGCGGGGATGGGGGATATGGGAACGGGAATGGGGTATGCGGTATGGGGTATGGGAATGGGATAGGGGGTATGGGGTTATGGGTATGGGATATGGAATATGGGGTGTGGGGTATGGAATATGAGGTATGGGGTATGGGATAGGGGGTATGGGTATGGGAATGGGGTATGGGATATGGGGTATGGGATATGGGGTATGGGGAATGGGATATGGAATATGTGTTATAGGATATGGGGTATGGGAACAGGGGATATGGGGTATGGGATATGGGGTATGGGAACAGGGGATATGGGTATGTGCCATAGGGAATGGGACATGGGCGTATTTGGATATGGGACATGGGAGGTGGGGCATGGGAATCCAGGGATATGGGAATGGGGTTGTTGGGAGGGGACTCTCTGCCCCCCCCACATCCCCCTTCCTACCCCCATGACCCCCCCTTTCCCCCCTGCCCCCTTTGCCTCCCCTCCCCCCTCCCCCCCCCTCCCCCCCCCCCCCCCCCCCTCCAGTTCCGTTCCAGGAGAGCCCCCAGTTCACCTCCCGCCGCCGCGACCCCCCCCGGGGGCTGCCCCTCCCCCCCCAGCGCCTCCTCCGGGCCAACAGCGACTCGGGGGGGGGAGGGGCAGGGCTCCCGCCGGGGGGGGGCGGGGGGGGATGATCCCCGATTGGATGCTCCGGGGACATCCCCCCCCCGCCCCCCCCCCAGGCCACCCCCGGGGGCCCTCCCCCCCCCTTCCTCCACCCCCCGGGCCCCCCCCCCCCTCGGGCCCCCCCTCGGGGACCCTGCGCAGCGCCAGCAGCCCCCGGGGGGCCAGGACCCGCTCCCCCTCCCGCGGGAGGCACGCGGAGGAGCCCCGGAGGGCAAGGGGCAGGGCCAGGTATGGGGGGCGGGGGGGGGGGGGGGGGGGTTGGGGTATGGGGTAGAGGATATGGGTTATAGGGTATGGGGGAGATAGGGGGTAATTGTATGGGGCAGAGGATATAGGTTATAGGGTATGGGTATGGGGGGGATAGGGGGTATGGGTGTGGGATAGAGGATGTAGGGTATGGGTATAGGGGGTTGGGGGGTATGGGTATGGAGTAGAGGATATAGGGTACGGGGTATGGGTATGGGTGTGGGGTATGGGTATATCGTATGGGTATATGTGGAGTAAGGGGGTATGGATATGGGGTAGAGGATATAGGGTATGGGTATAGGGGGGATAAGGGGGTATGGGGTACGAGTATGGGTGTGAGGTATGGGCCCTATCCGTGGTCTCTATCCATGGTGCTGACCCCATTGATGGGCTCTCTCCATGGTGCTGACCCCATTGATGGGCTCTCTCCATGGTGCTGATCCCACTGATGGGCTCTCTCCATGGTGCTGATCCCATTGATGGGCTCTCTCCATGGTGCTGACCCCATTGATGGGCTCTCTCCATGGTGCTGACCCCATTGATGGGCTCTGTCCATGGTGCTGACCCCATTGATGGCCTCTCTCCATGGTGCTGACCCCATTGATGGCCTCTGTCCATGGTGCTGACCCCATCAATGGGCTCTCTCCATGGTGCTGACCCCATTGATGGCCTCTGTCCATGGTGCTGACCCCATCAATGGGCTCTGTCCATGGTGCTGATCCCATTGATGGTCTCTCTCCATGGTGCTGACCCCATTGATGGGCTCTCTCCATGGTGCTGACCCCATCAATGGGCTCTGTCCATGGTACTGACCCCATTGATGGGCTCTCTTCATGGGCTCCCCCCATGAGCTCCCCCCATGGGCTCTCCCCATGTCTCTGACCCCCCTCTCCCTCAGCGCTGCCCCAGCTGCCGGGGGGTCCTTGGGGGGGCGCGGGGGTCGCCGCCGCCTGTACTCGGCCGTACCGGGACGCTCCTTCCTGGCCGTGAAGCCCTATCAGGCCCAGGGCGAGGGCGAGCTCAGCCTCAGCAAGGGCGAGCGCATCAAGGGTGAGTCCGGACCCCCATTGTGTGGGTCCCCCTATAGGGGTTGGTTTGGGGTCCCTTTGGGTGCCCCCATTGTGTGGGTCCCCCCATAGGGGTTGGTTTGGGGTCCCTTTGGGTGCCTCCATTGTGTGGGTCCCTCCATAGGGGTTGGTTTGGGGTCCCTTTGGGTGCCCCCATTGTGTGGGTCCCCCCATAGGGGTTGGTTTGGGGTCCCTTTGGGTGCCCTCATTGTGTGGGTCCCCCCATAGGGGTTGGTTTGGGGTCCCCTGGGAGCCCCCATTGTGTGGGTCCCCCCATAGGGGTTGGTTTGGGGTCCCTTTGGGTGCCCCCATTGTGTGGGTCCCCCATAGGGGTTGGTTTGGGGCCCCTTTGGGTGCCCTCATTGTGTGGGTCCCCCCATAGGGGTTGGTTTGGGGTCCCCTGGGAGCCCCCATTGTGTGGGTCCCCCCATAGGGGTTGGTTTGGGGTCCCTTTGGGTGCCCCCATTGTGTGGGTCTCTCCATTGGGGTTGGTTTGGGGTCCCTTTGGTTGCCCCCATTGTGTTGGTCCCTCCATTAGGGTTGGTTTGGGGTCCCTTTGGGTGCCTCCATTGTGTGGGTCCTCCCATAGGGGTTGGTTTGGGGTCCCTTTGGGTGCCCCCATTGTGTGGGTCCCCCTAGAGGGGTTGGTTTGGGGCCCCTTTGGGTGCCCCCATTGTGTGGGTCCTCCCATAGAGGTTGGTTTGGGGTCCCTTTGGGTGCCCCCATTGTGTGGGTCCCCCCATAGGGGTTGGTTTGGGGCCCCTTTGGGTGCCCCCATTGTGTGGGTCTCTCCATTGGGGTTGGTTTGGGGTCCCTTTGGGTGCCTCCATTGTGTGGGTCCCCCTATAGGGGTTGGTTTGGGGTCCCTTTGGGTGCCCCCATTGTGTGGGTCCCTCCATTGGGGTTGGTTTGGGGCCTTCTTGGGTTGGGGTTTGGGTGCCCAGGGCCCTTGAGACACCTTTCATGTTACCATGGATCATGCTATGGGTTACTCTGTGGGCCATGCTATAGGTCATGCTATGGGTCATGCTATAGGTCATGCTATGGGTTAGTCTATGTGTTATGCTATGGGTCATGTTATGGGTTTTGCTATGGGTCACTCTATGGGTCATGCTATAGTGGTGCTATAGGTCATGCCATGGGTCATGCTGTGGGTCACTGTGGGCCATGCTATAGGTCATGCTGTGGGTCATGCTATGGGTCACTCTATGGGTCATGCTATAGGTCATGTTATGGGTCATGCTATTGTCATGCTATGGGTCAATCTGTGGGTCACACAATGGGTCATGCTATTGTCACGCTATAGGTCATGCTATGGGTCATGCTATGGGTCAATCTATGGGTCAGGACCCCCCTAACCCCATCTCCCCCCCCCATAGTGCTGAGCGTGGGTGAAGGGGGGTTCTGGGAGGGCCAAGCCCGCGGCCGCATTGGTTGGTTCCCATCCGAATGCGTGGAGGAGGTTCCAGCCCGGACCCCCGAGGGCAAGACAGGTACCACCCCCCCTGCCCCACAAGTGGGACCCCCAACCCTGACCCCCAAGTGGGACCCACAGCCCTGGGGGGGGGGGATCAATCCAATGGGTTCCATCAAAGAGGGCCACTAAGTGGTCAAGATGACCCCCAAACTGCCCCATAAGTGGGACCCCCAACCCAGACCCCCAAGTGGGGGGGACACCCCAATTGCATCCCTTCAATGGGACCTCCCATTGACCCCCTTAATGTGACCCCCAAGTGGTGCCCATGAGGAGACCCCATCAGCATCCCTTCAATGGGACCTCCCATTGACCCTCAATGGGACCCCCAAGTGGCACCCACAGCACTGGGGGGGAAGGGGGGTCCCAGCCCCATAGAGGGGCCCCCCCGACCCCCATGTGCCCCCCATGTGCCCCAGAGAGCCGCAGTGACAAGGCCAAGCGCCTCTTCCGCCATTACACCGTTGGCTCCTATGACAGCTTCGATGCCCCCAGGTGAGACCCCAACCCTGCCCCATAGCCCCCCCATAACCCCCCCATTTACCCCCCATTTACCCCCCCATTTACCCCCAAACCCAAAATCCCCTGAAATCCACCCAAAATCACCCCAAATTTTGCAAAATCAGCTCAAAATCGCACCGAATCAGAGGAAATTCTCCCAAATTCCCTCAAATTCTCCCAAATCTGCCCAAAATTGCCAGAATTTCAGCCCAAATTGTCCCAAATCAGCCAAAATCTTCCCAAATTCCCCCCAAATTCCACTCCAATTCAGGCAAAATTCACCCCAAATTCCTTCCAAATCCCCCAATTTTCCTTAAATCCCTCCAAAATCCCCCAGATTTCCCCAAATTCCACTCAAATTCCTCCCAAATCCTTCCATATCCCCCAATTTTCCCCTAAATCCCTCCAAATTCCACCCAAATCCCTTCAAAGTCCCAAATTTTCCCCCTAAATCCCTTCAAATTCCCCCAAATTTCACTCAAATTCCCCCCAAATTCCACTCAAATTTCTCCCCAAATCCCTTCAGATTCCCAAATTTCCCCCTAAATTCCTCCAAAATCCCCCTAATTCCCCCCAAATCCCCCAATTTTCCCCATTTCCCCCCAAATTCCCCCCAGTTCCACTCAAACCCCTCCCCCCCCACCTCTCCCCTCCCCCCACCCCCCCCCGGTGGGGGAGGGGCCCCCCCGGGGCCTGGCCCGGTTAGCGCCGTCCTTGCATGAGCTTGTCCCTGAGCTGCCCCCCCCCCACCCCTCCCCACCCCCCCCCACCCCCGCCCCTCCCCCACCCCCGTCCCACTTCCTGGCTTCGGGGCCCGGCGGCGGTTGTGGGGCGCTGGGGGGCACCCATGGGTGCTATGGGGCTGGAGGATGTGGGGTGAGTTATGGGGCTGGGGGCTATGGGGGATGCATGGGGCAGTTGTGGGGCTGGGGGCTATGGGGCAGTTGTGGGGCTTGGAGCGTCTATGGGGCAGTTGTGGGGCTGGGGGCTATGGGGCAGTTGTGGGGCTGGGGGCTATGGGGCAGTTGTGGGGCTTGGAGCATCTATGGGGCAGTTGTGGGGCTGGGGGCTATGGGGCAGTTGTGGGGCTTGGAGCGTCTATGGGGCAGTTGTGGGGCTTGGAGCATCTATGGGGCAGTTGCTTGTGGGGCAGTTGTGGGGCTTTGGGGGGGGCAATTGTCTGGCTTAGGGGAGTTATGGGTGATACTGGTGTGTACTGGTGCTGTACTGGTGCATACTGGTGCTGTGCTGGGTGCTATAGGTCCTGTACTGGTATACTGGTGCTGTGCTGGGTGCTATAGGGTGTTGCAATGGGTGCTATAGGGTCCTGTACTGGTGATACTGGTGCTGTGCTGGGTGCTATAGGTCCTGTACTGGTGATACTGGTGCTGTGCCGGGTGCTATAGGGTGTTGTGATGGGTGTTATAGGGTGCTGTACTGGTCATACTGGTGCTGTGCTGGGTGTTATAGGGTGCTGCAATGGGTGCTATAGGTCCTGTACTGGTGATACTGGTGCTGTGCCGGGTGCTATAGGGTGCTGCAATGGGTGCTATAGGGTTCCATACTGGGTGCTATAGGGTGCTGTGCTCATGCTGTACTGGTGTGTACTGGTCCAGTGATGGTGATACTGGTGTGTACTGGTGATACTGGTGCTGTGCCGGATGCTATAGGATGCTGCATTGGGTGCTATAGGGTCCTATACTGGTGATACTGGTGCTGTGCTGGGTGCTATAGGATTCTGCAATGGGTGCTATAGGTCCTATACTGGTGCTGTGCTGGCTGCTATAGGATGCTGTGCCGGTGTTGTACTGGTCTGTACTGGTCTGTGCACATCCCATACTGGTCCATACTCTTCCCATACTGGTCTATATCAGTCTGTGATGGTCAGCACTGATCTGTACTGGTGCTATACTGATCCATACTGGTGGTACTGGTCCATAGCAGTCCCATACTGGCGATACTGGGTTTGTACCAGTGCTGTACTGGTCCGTTTTGCTCCCAGACCGGTCCATACTCGTCTGTACCGTTCCCATACCTGTCTGTACTGGTGCTCCCCTTCCTATACTGGTCCATAGCGGTGCTCCCGTTCCTACACTGGTCCCTAGTGGTCCGTACTGATGCTCCAGTTCCTATACTGGTCCGTACTGGTCCATACTGGTCGGTACTGATGCTGCTGTCCCTATAGTGGTCCATACTGATCTGTACTGATGCTCCCGTTCCTATACTGGTCCGTACTGGTCCATACTGGTCGGTAGTGATGCTCCCATTCCTATAGTGGTGCATACTGATCTACTGATGCTCCCGTTCCTATACTGGTCCGTACTGGTCTGTACTGGTCCGCACTGGTTCATACTGGTCAGTACTGATGCTCCCGTTCCTATAGTGGTGCATACTGATCCGTACTGATGCTCCCATTCCTATACTGGTCCGCACTGGTCCATACTGACCTGTACTGATACTCCCGTTCCTATACTGGTCCATAGTGGTGTTCCCGTTCCTATACTGGTCCATACTGGTCCGCACTGGTCCGCACTGGTCCGCACTGGTCCGCACGGGTCCGCCCCCCTCCCGCCCCGTCCATCCGGTCTCTCCGGTGCCTCGCGGCCTCCGTACCCCTCCCCCCTCCCCCTCCCCCCCCCCCCCCCGCGTCCATTTCCCCTCCCCCCTCCCCGCGCCCCTCCCCCCCCCGCGGCCGCTCGCGCCTCCGCCGCTTCCCGCGCTTCCCGGGGCCCGGTTCCCGCCGTGGGGGGATGCGCGCGGCCGCCCCCCTCCCCCCCCCCCACCCCCCCCCTGTGCTCCAGTTGGCCCCTGCTCGGGCCCCCCCGGAGGAGCGTCTGGTTCATCTACAGGTACCGGGGGGCAGGGACCCCAGAGGGACCCTATAGACATCCCATAGAGACCCCATAGGGAACCATAGAGACCCCATAGGGACCCCATAGAGATCCCATAGACATCCCATAGAGACCCTATAGGGACCCCATAGACATCCCATAGAGACCCATAGACATCCCATAGAGACCCCATAGAGACCCTATAGACATCCCATAGAGACCCTATACAGACCTCATAGAGACCCCATAGGGACCCTATAGAGACCCCATAGAGACCCCATAGGGACCTCATAGGGACCCCATAGAGACCCCATAGACATCCCATAGAGACCCCATAGGGACCCCATAGAGACCAGATAGAGACCCTATAGACATCCCATAGAGACCCCATAGAGACTCCATAGGGACCCCATAGGGACTCCATAGAGAGACCATAGAGACCCCATAGACATCTCATAGACATATCATAGGCATCCCATGGACCCCCCTATAGGTACCCCATAGACCCCCCATACACCCTTCATAGAGACCCCATACATCCCACATAGACCTCCCATAGAGACCCTATGGACATCCCATAGGTGTCACATAGACACCCTATAGACCCCCCCCATAGCCATCCTATAGAGACCCCATAGAGACCCATAGACCATCCCACATGGACCCCCCCCTTAGAGCCCCCATAGACCCCCCCCATAGTCTCCCCCATAGACCCATGTATCCCATGTATCCCATCTATCTCATCTATCCCATGTGTATCCCACGTGTATCCTGTGTGTATCCCATGTGTATCCCATGTATCTCATGTATCCCATGTATATCCCATGTATCCTATGTATATCCCATATGTATCCCATGTATATCCCATGTATATCCCATGTATCCCATGTATCCCATGTATATCCCATGTATATCCCGTGTATATCCCATGTATCCGCAGTGATTACATCATCAAGGAGAAGACTGTTCTGCTGCAGAAGAAGGACAACGAAGGCTTTGGCTTCGTCCTGCGTGGGGCCAAGGGTGAGCGGGGGGGGCTATGGGGGGGCTATGGGGTCTATGGGGGGCTATGGGGGCATCTGAGTCAGGTGAAGGGGATGGGGATGAGGATGGGATGAGGATGAGGATGGGGATGAAGATGAGGATGGGGATGAGGATGGGATGGGGATGGGATGAGGATGAGGATGGGGATGGGGATGAGGATGGGGATGGGGATGAGGATGAGGATGGGATGAAGATGAGGATGGGGATGGGGATGGGATGGGGATGGGATGAGGATGAGGATGGGGATAGGGATGGGGATGGGATGGGGATGGGGATGGGATGAGGATGAGGATGGGGATAGGGATGGGATGGGGATGGGGATGAAGATGAGGATGAGGATGAGAATGGGGATGGGGATGGGATGGGGATGGGGATGAGGATGAGGATCGGGATGAGGATGAGGATAGGGATGAGGATGGGGCTGGGTCTGGGGCTGCTGAAGGGGTGCCGGGGGTGCCTGGGGGGGGCGCGCGCAGCCGTGACCCCCCCGCAGCGCAGACGCCCATCGAGGAGTTCACGCCGACGCCGGCGTTCCCGGCGCTGCAGTACCTGGAGTCCGTGGATGAGGGCGGAGTGGCCTGGAGAGCCGGGCTGCGCATGGGGGACTTCCTCATCGAGGTGGGCGCCCACGGCACACATTGCATCCATGGCATCCATTGCATCCATGGTACCCATAGCACCCATGGCATCCATGGTAACTATGGCATCCATAGCACCCATAGCACCCATGGCGTCCATGGTACCCATGGTATCCATAGCATCCATGGCACCCATTGCATCCATGGTACCCATGGCATCCATGGCATCCATGGTACCCATGGTACCCATAGCACCCATTGCATCCATGGCATCCATGGTACCCATAGCACCCATTGCATCCATGGCATCCATGGTACCCATGGCACCCATAGCACCCATGGCATCCATTGCATCCATAGCATCCATGGCATCCATGGTACCCATGGCACCCATAGCACCCATGGCATCCATTGCATCCATGGTACCCATGGTACCCATTGCATCCATAGCACCCATGGCATCCATGGTACCCATGGTACCCATGGTAACCATGGTACCCATAGCACCCATGGCATCCATGGCACCCATAGCAGCCATGGCATCCATAGCACCCATTGCATCCATGGCATCCATGGTACCCATAGCACCCATGGCATCCATGGCACCCATAGCAGCCATGGCATCCATTGCATCCATAGCATCCATGGCATCCATAGCACCCATGGCATCCATAGCACCCATGGCACCCATTGCAGCCATGGCACCCACATAAGGGGGTTCAGGACCAAGCCATGGGGACAGCTCCCATAGCACCCAGCGGGGGGGTTCAGCAGCCACCTCTGGGTCATTGAACCCACTCCTGGCGTGTCCTAGCATGTCATAGCATGTTGTAGTGTGTCATAGCATGTCATAGCATGTTTTAGTGTGTCATAGCATGTCATAGCGTGTTGTAGTGTGTCATAGCATGTCACAGCGTGTTGTAGCATGTCATATCATGTCAAAGTGTCATAGCATGTCACAGTGTGTCATAGCTTGTAGCATGTTGTAGTGTCATACCATGTCATAGCATGCTGTCACATGTCAGAACGTCATAGCATGTCACAACGTGTCATAGCATGTCAGAGCATGTTGTAGCATGTCCTAGCATGTAAATCATCTCAATAGCATGTCATTGCGTGTTGTTGCATGTTATTGTATGTTGTCACGCGTTATCGCGTGTTGTCACGTGTTATCGCGTGTTGTCGCGTGTTATCACGTGTTATCGCGTGTTGTCACGTGTTGTTGTGTGCCGTCACGTGACCCCGGTGCGCCGCGCAGGTGAACGGGCAGAACGTGGTGAAGGTCGGGCACCGTCAGGTGGTGTCCATGATCCGGCAGGGAGGGAACAGCCTCGTGCTCAAGGTTGTCATGGTGACGCGACACCCGGAGCCCGAGGGGCCCCGGCGCAGGGGTGAGGGGCAACGGGGGGGGCATCGATGGGGGGGGTCAATGGGGGGCATCAATGGGGGGCATTGATGGGGGGCATCGATGGGGGTCATCAGTGGGGATCATTAATGGGGGTCATCAATGGGGGTCATCAATGGGGGTCAGCAATGGGGGGCATCAATGGGGGGCATCAATGGGGGTCATCAGTGGGGATCATTAATGGGGGTCATCAATGGGGATCATCAATGGGGGTCATCAATGGGGGTCAGCAATGGGGGGCATCAATAGGGGTCATCAATGGGGGTCATCAGTGGGGATCATTAATGGGGGTCATCAATGGGGATCATCAATGGGGGTCATCAATGGGGGTCAGCAATGGGGGGCATCAATGGGGATCATCAATGGGGGTCATCAATGGGGGGCATCAATGGGGGCATCAATGGGGGTCATCAATGGGGGTCATCAATGGGGGGCATCAATGGGGGGCATCAATGGGGGCATCAATGGGGGGCATCAGTGGGGGGCATCAATGGGGGGCATCAATGGGGGGCATCAATGGGGGCATCAATGGGGGACATCAGTGGGGGTCATCGATGGGGATCATCGATGGGGGTCATCAATGGGGGGCGTCAAGGGGGGGCGTCAAGGGGGGGCATCAATGGGGGGCATCAATGGGGGTCATCAATAGGGGTCATCAATGGGGGGCATCAATGGGGGGCATCAATGGGGGGCATCAATGGGGGGCATCAATGGGGGTCATCAATGGGGGGCATCAATGGGGGTCATCAGTGGGGGGCATCAATGGGGGCATCAATGGGGGGCATCAATGGGGGGCATCAATGGGGGGCATCAATGGGGGGCATCAATGGGGGTCATCAATAGGGGTCATCAATGGGGGGCATCAATGGGGGGCATCAATGGGGGGCATCAATGGGGGGCATCAATGGGGGTCATCAGTGGGGGGCATCAATGGGGGCATCAATGGGGGGCATCAATGGGGGTCAGTTGGGTCAATGGGGTGATAGGGAGGTGATGGGGGGCAGTGGGGGTCATCTGGAGTCAATGGGGGTGTCAATGGGGGGGTCAATGGAGGTCATCTGGAGTCAATGGGGGGGTCAGTGGGGTGATGGGGGTCAATGGAGGTCATCTGGAGTCAATGGGGGGGTCAGTGGGGTGATGGGGGGCAATGGCGGTCATCTGGAGTCAATGGGGGGGTCAGTGGGGTGATGGGGGTCAATGGAGGTCATCTGGAGTCAATGGGGGGGTCAATGGGGTGATGGAGGAGTCAGTGGGGGTCAGACAGGTCATGGGGGTAGACAGGAATGGGGGGGTCATAGAGCTGTCATTGTGGTCATGAATGGGGCTCATTGGGCTCGTGAATGGGGCTCATGAATGGGGGCATTGGGCTCATGTATGGGGCCATGGGGGGGTCACCTGTGTCTGTGTTGTGTCGGGGGGGGTTCCGGGGGGTCCCTAAGGGGGGTCCCTGACCCCGCCCCCCCCGCAGCGGCCCCCCCGCAGCCCCGGCGCCTCCCGGCTCCGGCCATATCCCTGCGCTCCAAATCCATGACCTCGGAGCTGGAGGAGATGGGTGAGGGGGGGGATGGGGGGGGGGCAGGGGGGTCTATGGGGGGGGGGTTGGGGGGGTGGGTTGGTGGGGGTCAATGGGAGTCTGGGGGGGGAGTTGGGGGGGTTAAGGGGGTGTCTATGGGGGGAGGGGGATGCCCAGGGTGGGTATTGGGGTCCCTTAATATGACTGGGGGGGGGGGAGATTTCTGACCTTTAACCTTTAACCTCTGACCTTCCCCCCCGCAGTGGAGAAAGGTGAGTTTGGGGGGACCCCCACTTTGGGTTCCCTTTGACCCCCCCCATGACCCCACTTTAACCCCCCAACCCCATTGACCCCAATGTGAGCCCCATTGATCCCCATTGATTCCCACTGACCCCCCCAGTGCCCCCCCGTAACCGCTCTCGTGTCTCCCCAGTCTCCCCATGGAAGAAGCGCACTGGTGAGTGCACACGCATTGAACACGCATGGAACATGCATCAAACACGCATTAAACACGCATCAAACACGCATTGAACATGCATTGAACACACATCAAACATGCATTGAACACACCCCAGACATGCATTGAACATGCATCAAACACGCATCGAACATGCATTGAACACGCATGGAACATGCATCGAACACGCATTAAACACGCATCAAACATGCAGTGAACACACCTCAGACACGCATTGAACACGCATCGAACATGCATCGAACATGCATCAAACATGCATGCATTGAACACACATCAGACACGCATTGAACACGCATTGAGCACGCATCAAACACACATCAAACATGCATCAAACATGCATCAACACTCATTGAACACACCTCAAACATGCATTGAACACACCTTGGACATGCATTGAACATACTTCAAGGCATGTTCAGGGGTTGGACATGCATTGAACATGCCTCAAACACGCATCAAACATGCATTAAACATGCATGCATTGAACACACATGGAACATGCCTCAAGCATGCATTGAACATGCATGCATTGAACACGCATTGAACACACATCAAACACACATGGAACATGCATCAAACATGCCTCGCACATGTGTTGCACATGCCTTGCACACACATGGCACACGCATCGCACCCCCTGGGTCTTGCGTGCCCATTGCACCCCATGGACACCCCCACCCCGCAAGCACCCCAGCACCCATCAGTCACCCCCAGCACCCATAGGGACCCCCCAGCACCCATCACTCCAGCACCCATAGGACCCCATCCCCTTCACCCATAGCCCCCCCCCCCAGCACCCATAGCACCCCATAAGCACCCATAGCACCCCATAAGCACCCATAGCCCCCCCAGCACCCTTACCCCCACCCATGGGTGCCCCTCTCCCCAGAGTACGATGCCTCGGTGGCCACTGAGAAGAAGCGGACGGTCTATCAGATGGCGCTCAGTAAGGGGGGGCTATGGGGGGGGCTATGGGTGCTAAGGCCCCCCCCCTTGGGGGTGCTGCTGGGGGCTGGTGTGGCTTGGGGTCTATGGGTGTCTATGGGGCACATTGGTGTCTGTGGGTGTGTATGGAGTACATTGGTGTCTGTGGGTGTCTGTGGGGTACATTGGTGTCTATGGGGTACATTGGGGTGCATTGGTGTCTATGGGTGTCTATGGGGTACATTGGGGTACATTGATGTCTATGGGTGTCTATAGGGTACATCGGGGTGCACTGGGGTACATTGATGTCTGTGGGTGTCTATAGGGTACATTGGGGTGCACTGGGGTACATTGATGTCTATGGGGTAAATTGATGTCTATGGGGTACATTGGGGTACATTGATGTCTATGGGTGTCTATAGGGTACATTGGGGTACATTGGTGTCTATGGGTGTTTATAGGGTACATTGGGGTACATTGATGTCTATGGGTGTCTATGGGGTACACTGATGTCTATGGGTCCCTATGGGTCCCTGTGGGTGCTGACATTGGGGTGTCCCCCTCCCCCCCCAGACAAGCTGGACGAGATCCTGGCCGCAGCCCAGCAGAGCATCAGCGTGGGGGAGGGGCCGGGGGCCCCCCTGCCCCCCCTGGGCAAGACCCGGCCCAAGGGCTTCTATGGGGCTGAGGTGGGGGGGGGGTCCCCAATACCTGGGTCCATTGGGGGGGGTCCCAATATGGGAGGTACCTGGGGTGGGGGGTCTCAATGGGGGGGGTCCCCATTGGGGATCCCTATAGGGGGGGTTCTGTGGGTCCTGAGCACCCTGGGGTGGGGGTCCCCAATAACTGGGTCCATTGGGGTGGGTCCCCAATGTGGGTCCCTATGAGGGGTTCCGGGGGGGGGGGGTCTCCAATGTGGGTCCCTATAGGGGTTTCTGGGGGGGTCCCCAATGTGGGTCCCTATGGAGTGTTCTGGGGGGGTTCCCAATGTGGGACCCTATGGGGGGTTCGGGGGGGGGTCCCAATGTGGGTCCCTTTGGGGGGTCTGGGGGGGGGGTCCCCAATGTGGGTCCCTATGGGGGGGTTCTGGGGGGGTCCCCATGTGGGTCCCTATGGGGCGTTCTAGGGGGGAGTCTCCATTGTGGGTCCCTATGGGGGGTCTGGGGGGGGTCCCCAGTGTGGGTCCCTATGGGGGGTTCTGGGGGGATCCCCAATGTGGGTCCCTATGGGGGGATATGGGGGGGAGTCCCCAATGTGGGTCCCTATGGGGGGTTCTGGGGGGGGTCCCCAGTGTGGGTCCCTATGGGGGGGTTCTGGGGGGGAGCCTCCATTGTGGGTCCCTATGGGGGGTTCTTGGGGGGGTCTCCATTGTGGGTCCCTATGGAGGGTTCTGGGGGGGTCCCCACTGTGGATCCCTATGGGGGGTCCCCAATCTGTGCCCCCCCCCAGGCGACCTTCGAGGGTCCGCGCCTGCCCCCGGGGGGGTTCGACCGCGGGTTCCTGCCGCCCCCCCCCCACGGGCTCGTGCTGCGCCAGAAATCCATAGGTGGGTGTTGGGGGGGCACCCATGGGTGCTGGGGGGGGTCCTATGGGTGCTGGGGGGGGTCCTATGGGTGCTGGGGGTGTCCCTATGGGTGCTGGGGTGTCCTATGGGTGCTGGGATTCCTATGGGTGCTGGGGGTCCCTATGGGTGCTGGGGGGGTTCTATGGGTGGGGGGGGGGTCCTATGGGTGCTGGGGTCCCTATGGGTGCTGGGAGGGTCCCTGTGGGTGCTGGGGGTCCCTATAGGGATGGGTGCAAGGGGTGGGGGGTTCCCTATGCCCTCTGCACCAGTGGCAGGCCCTCTATAGCTTCCATCTATGGGGGCACATCCCTATAGGTGCCGTTACCCCCTTGTCCCCTGTAGGACCCCCTCTAGACCCCCTATGTCCCCTCTAGACCCCTCTATAGACCCCTATGTCCCTTATAGACCCCTTTATCCCCTGTAGCACCCCCATATCCCCTATAGACCCCCCTATATCCCCTATAGGACCCCTTTATCCCCTATAGATCCCCCTTTTCCCCTACAGACCCACTTTATCCCTTATAGACCTCCATATATCTCTTATAGACCCCCCTATATCCCCTATAGGACCCCTTTATCCCCTATAGACCCCCCACTTTACCCCTATAGACCCTTTATCCCTTATAGACCTCCATATATCCCCTATAGGACCCCCTCCATATCTCCTATAGAGCCCCCTTTATCCCCTATAGGACTCCCCCATACCACTATGGCCCCCCCTATATCCCCTCTCATTTCCCCTATAGACCCCCATATATCCCCTATAGACCCTCATATATCCCCTATAGACCCTCATATATCCCCTATAGCCCCCCACTTTATCCCCTATACCCCCCCATATCACCCCTCTATATCCCCTATAGAGCCCCCTTTACCCCTATAGACCCCCTTTATCCCTTATAGCCCCCTCATTTCCCCTATAGCCCCCCACTTTATCCCCTATATCCCCCCCTATATCCCCTATAGAGCCCCCTTTATCCCCTATATCCCCCCCTATAGCTCCCCTCTATATCCCCTATAGACCCCCACTTTATCCCCTATATCCCCTATAGAGCCCCCTTTACCCCTATAGGACCCCCCTATATCCCCTGTAGCCCCCCCCATCTCCCCCGTGGCCCCGCCCCCCGTGGCCCCGCCCCTCCCCCCGCCTCCCCTCCCCCCGCAGGCGCACCGGAAGAGCCCCGCCCGTTCCTGGCGCCCCCCAGCGGCCGCTTCAGCCGCAGCCTGTCGGTCCCGGGCTCGGAGGAGATCCCGCCCCCCCCGACGACGTCACCTCCGGAGCCTCCCTTCAGCGGCCCCGCCCCCCCCGCCTCCATCATGGGCGCGTCCACTGCGCGCTCGGCGGGGGGGGGGGGGAGGGGGAGGGCCCCCCCCGTGGCGCCTCTATAACCTGGGGGCCCGCAGCGTGGGGGGGCTGGAGAGGGGGGGAGGGGGAGTGGGGGGAGGGGGGGGACCCCCGAAGCCGCTGCGGAGGAAGGGGCCGTTGGTGAAGCAAACCAAGGTGGAGGAGGGGGGGGTGGGGGGGGGGCGGGGCGGGGGGGGGAGGGGCGGCGGACTCCATCTCCATCCCCACCATCGTGGTCAAGGCGCCGTCCACCAGCAGCAGCGGGAGGAGCAGCCGCGGGAGCAGCCTGGAGGCCGAGGGGGGGGCGGGCGGAACCACTGACGGCGGCGGGGGGGGGGGGGGGGGGGGGGGGGCACTCCGCCGGCGGGGGGAGGGGGATCCCCCCCCGGCACAGCGGGGGTCGGTGGGGGGGGGGTCCCCGTCCAGGCCTGCCCCCCCCCCCCCTTCCTCCCCCCCCTCCATGGACTTCACGTCCCAGTTCGGGGCGGCGCTGGTGGGGGCCTCGCGCCGCCGCCCCCCCCCCGCGCTCTTCCTCTCCACCGAGGAGGAGGAGGAGGAGGGGGGGGGGCGGAGCCATGACCGGAAGCGCCGGTGCCGTGCCCGCGGGGACGCCGCTCCCCCCCCCCCCGCCGCCGCCCGCTCCGCGCCTGCGCCATTCCAAGAGCATCGACGAGGCCTTGTTCGCGGCGGACGCGTTCCCGGCCCGGGGGTACCGGGGGGCACCGAGGGGCGGGGCCGGAAGCGCCTTCAGCAGCGTGGCCGCCGCTTCCGGTCCGTCGCCCAGGCCCAAGGCCGTGGCGGCCGCGCTGCATGCCGGGATCGCCGCGCTCCAGGCCGGGCTGGGGCCGCTGCCGCCGGGCGTGGGGCTGAGGCCCAGGCCTCACCTAGCGACCGACATGGCGTCCTTAGCGACCGACATGGCGCCCCTAGCGACCGACATGGCGTCCTTAGCGACCGACATGGCGCCCTTAGCAACCGACATGGCGCCCTTAGCGACCAAGCTGTCGCCCCTAGCCACCGACATGGCGTCCTTGACGACCAACATGGCGCCCTTAGCGACCAACATGGCGCCCCTAGCGACCGACATGGCGTCCTTAGCGACCGACCTGTCTCCCTTACCCCCGGCCCTGTCTCCCTTAGCAACGCCCTCCCTGGCGTCCTTAGCAACGCCCAAGATGGCGCCGCTCGTTCCCCCGGTGGCCCTGCCCCCGTTCGCCCCCCCCATGGCCCCGCTCCGCTCCGCCGTCCCCCGCCTGCCCCCCCCTCGCCGCCCCCCGTCCCCCGCCGACGCCTTCGGTGCCCCCGAGGCCCGGGTCCGGTTCGCCGAGGCCGGGGGGCTCCTGGCGCTGCCGCCGCCGGCGCCGTCGGTGGACGGGGACGAGGAGCTGCTGCTGGCGGAGCCGCTGCCGCCGCCGCTCGAGTTCGCCAACAGCTTCGAGGACGCCGCGGCCGGACCCTCGGCGGCCGCCGTCGGGGACTCCACGGCCTCCAGCCTCACGTCGTACGACAGCGAGGTGGCCACCATCACCCAGGCCGGGCCCGAGGGGCGGCGGGGGCCGCTGGGCCCGCACCCCGACGGCCTGGACGCCGTCACCGACTCCGGTATCGAGGAGGTCGACAGCAGGAGCAGCAGCGACCACCCCCCCGAGCACGGGGAACCGGGGCCCTATGGAGCCGACGGCACCGAGAGGGCCAGGCCCAGGGGCCGGGGGGGGGCCCCGAGGACCGGACACCCGCAGGGCTATGGAGCCATGGGAGGAGACCGGACGGGGCCTGGCCTGGAGCCGGGGAGCGGCCGATGGCAGCTACGGGGGCACCGCGGGCAGGCACAGGTGGGTGCGGGGAGGGGGGGGGTGCATGGAACATATGGGGTGCATGGGGCGAATACATGGAGCCTATGGGATGCATGGAGCACATGGGGTGCGTGGGGGGAATACATGGAGCCTATGGGGTGCATGGAGCACATAGGGCGCATGCAGCGAACACATGGAGCCTATGGAGCGCATGGAGCACACGGAACACATGGAGCACATGGGGTGCATGTGGTGTAAGAAACACATGGAGCGCATGGAACACAAGGAGCGAACACATGGAGTGCATGGAACCCATTGAACACACTGAGCGCATGGGATACATAGCACCCATTGAGCACATGGAACACGTGGCACCCATTGAACACATGGCATCCATAGCACCCATGGTACCCATTGCACCCATGGCATCCATGGCATCCATGGCGCCTGTTGAATCTTTTACACCCATAGCACCCATGGCATCCACTGAACCCACAGCATCCATGGCATCCATAGCATCTGTTGAACCCATGGCACCCATTGCTTCCATGGCACCTATAGCACCCATTGCACTCATTGCATACATGGCATCCATTGCATCCATGGCACCCGTTGTACCCTTTGCACTCATGCCACCCGTTGTACACATTACAGCCATTGAGGCTGTTGCATGGACAGGGGGATGTTGCACCCATTACCCATTGCATGGATCAAGGGGACCTTGCACCTGTGGCACCCACTGCAGCCATCAAAGCTACTGCACCGGGAGGGTGCTGCACCCATGGCACCCACTGCATGGATCCGTGGACATGGCACCCATTGGGGGGGGGGCTGTTGCAGCCATCGCACGTGGGGGGGGGGTTACAGTGGTGTTGCACCCATCACACCCTTCTCAAGCACCTCCATTGCACCCAGTGTCCATCACCCCCATTGTGTTCATCAACCCCATTGTGTCCATCAACCCCATTGTGTCCATTGACCCCGTTGTGTCTGTTAACCCCATTGTGTCCATTACCCCATTGTTTCCATTACCCCCATTGTGTCCATTGACCCTATTGCATCCATTGACCCCATCATGTCCATTACTCCCATCATGTTCATCCCCTCCATTGACCCCATTGTCCCCATCAACCCCATTGTGCTCATTGACTCCATTGACGCCACTGTCCCCATCAACCCCATTGTCCCCATCAACCCCATTGACCCCATTGTCCTCATCATTGCCGTTGTCCCCCTCAAACCCCCTCTTTCTAACCCCCCCCTCCCTCCCCACAGGCTCCCGGACCCCCCCCCACCCCCTCAGCCCTCCAAGCCCCCCCCTTCCTCCTCCATCTCCCCCTCCTCCATCCTCTTCCCCAACTGGCCCCCGGGCCCCAAGTCCCCTTTGGGAGGGGTCGGGGTGGGGGGGTTGGACCTGGACATCCGCCCCCCCCTGCGGCGAGCCCCGAGCCCGGCCACGCTGCCCAGCGAGCGCCGGGGCAGCCCCGCTCCGCGCCCGGCATCCCTGCCCACGTTACCGGCGGCTGCCCCGCTCTATGCCGGCTTCCTGGAGCTGCGGGGGGGGCCGTTCGGGGACGGGGGGGGCAGCTCCAGGTCCCTGTCCCCGACGAGGCCCCCGCCGCCCCCCCCGGATAAGCCGTTCGGGGCCAAGCCCCTGGCGTTCTGGAGCAAGTTCGACGTGGCTGACTGGCTGGAGTACCTGAACCTGGGCGAGCACCGCGCGCGCTTCCTGCACAACGAGATCGACGGCTCCCACCTGCCCGCGCTCACCAAGGAGGATTACATCGACCTGGGAGTGACGCGCGTCGGGCACCGCATGAACATCGACCGCGCGCTCAAGGTCTTCCTGGAGAGGTGAGGGCCGCGGAGGGGGCAGCGGGACCAGGAGGAGACGCGGGGCACGGAACGGGACGTGGAGGTGCCATGGGACATGGACATGGACATGGAACGGGACATGGATGTGCAATGGGAGATGGACATGGAACGGGAGATACGGACATGGACATGGAACGGGACATGGACACGGAACAGGAGATACAGACATGGACATGGAACGGGATATGGACATGGCACGGAACAGGAGACACAGAACAGGAGATACGGACATGGACATGGAATGGGACAGCGACGTGGAACGGGATACGGACATGGAACGGACACGGACATGGATGTGCAATGGGAGATGGACACGGAACGGGAGATACGGACATGGACATGGAACAGACACGGACATGGATGTGCAATGGGAGATGGACACAGAACGGAACGGGAGACACAGAACAGGAGATACGGACATGGACATGGAACAGGACACGGACACAGAACGGGAGATACGGACACGGAATGGGACATGGATGTGCAATGAGATATGGACATGGAACGGAACGGGAGACACGGAACAGGAGATACGGACATGGACATGGAACAGGACACGGACACAGAACGGGAGATACGGACACGGAACGGGACATGGATGTGCAATGAGATATGGACATGGAATGGGATACGGACCTGGAACGGGACATGGATGTGCAATGATATATGGGCACGGAACGGGATACAGACATGGAACGGGACATGGACACAGAACAGGACACAGACACAAAATGGGATACGAATGTGCAATGGGAGATGGACACGGAACGGGACAGCGACGTGGAATGGGATATGGACATGGAACAGGATATGGATGTGCAATGAGATATGGACATGGAATGGGATATGGACATGGATATGCAATGAGATATGGACATGGAACAGGATATGGACATGGAACAGGACAGCGACGTGAAACAGGATACGGACATGGAACGGGACATGGAGGTGGAACGGGACAGCAACATGGAACAGGGTATGGACATGGAATGGGATATGGATGTGCAATGAGATATGGATGGAACAGGATACGGACGTGGAATGGGATATGGACGTGGAATGGGACATGGACATGGAATGAGATATGGATGTGCAATAACATATTGACATGGAATGGGATAGGGATGTGCAGTGAGATATGGACATGGAACAGGACGTGGATGTGCAATCAGATATGGACGTGCAATAGGACATGGATGTGGCCAAGATATGGACATGGAAAAGGACATGGATGTGCAGCGGAACATGGACATGGAATGGGACCTGGACATGGACACAGAATGAGATACAGACATGGAATAGGACATGGATGTAGAGCTGGACATGGAATGGGACAGGGATGTGCAATGGATCATGGACATAGAGCAGGACGGGATGTGCAATGACGTGCAATGGGACATGGATGTGCAACGGGACATGGATGTGCAATGGGACATGGATGTGCAATGGGACATGGATGTGCAACAGGACATGGATGTGCAATGGGACATGGATGTGCAATGGAACATGGATGTACAATGGGACATGGATGTGGCCTCACACACATGCTTGCACACACGTGTGCACACATGTCCCCATGCACACACACACGTGTGCCCTTGCACACGCAGGCGGGGGGGTGATGTGCACATACATGGTAGTGGCCTTGCACACACGTGTGCACACGTGTTCTCCTTGCACACGTGTGTGCACACGTGTTCTCCTTGCACACGTGTGTGCACACGTGTTCTTACACACACACCTTCATGCATGTCCCTTTACATACATGTGCACACACGTGTCCCCATGCACATACATGTCCCCATGCACACACGTGACCTCACATGTCCCCCTTGCACACGCGTGTCCCCGTGCACACCCAGTCACGTGATCGCGTGACCCGCCCCCCCCCCGCATGCTCCCCCCCTCCCTCCCCTTCCCCCCCCCACCCCCATCTCTAAGGGCTCGTGTCGTGGCGCCTCGCCCCGCCCCTCGCCCCGCCCCCCCCCGAGGCAACGACCAATCACGAATGTCTTCCAGCGCCCCGCCCCCTCCAACCCCGCCCCCCTACAGGGGGGGAGGGACGGGGCAGGGGGCGTGGCCTGAGGGGGGGAGGGGCGCACCCGATACACTGTGACCGGAGGGGGCGGGGCTTGAAGCGGGGGGGGGGGAGGGGCGCAGCTTTAATGACCCCCCCCCCTCCCCCCACGTTCTAACCCCCTTCCCCCCCCAAGGCCCCGCCCCAATAAAGGACCCCCCAAGGCCACGCCCCCTCCGGTGTCCCCGCCCCTTTCCTCAAGCCCCCGCCCCCTTAAGCCCCGCCCCTTTCCCCGCTCTGCCACCGCTGCCCCTCCCCCCCCCGGTGCCGCGCGGTTCGGGTGTAATTAATGAGTTAATTAATGAATTAATGGATTAATTAATGGCTTCATTGATGGCGGAGTCTGTGGGTCGGGGGGGGGAGGGAGGGCAAAGGGAAGGGGGGGTGGGGGTGCAAAGGGGGTGGCCCCCCCCCCCACAGGCGCTGCCTGCCCTATAGGGCACCCTCCCTATAGGGACCCAGCAGTCTATACATGACCTGCTTATAGAGGTGCCCCGCAGCTATATAGGCAAGCTCCTATAGGTGGGTGCCCATCACCCCGTAGGTATCTCCCTATAGATATGAGCTACATAGGGTACCCACAGAGGGTGTCGTGAACCCCTATAGGGATCCCCATACCCATAAGGACCCCCTATAGCTTCAACACCTTCATATAAAGCCACATAGGAACCCCCTATAGCTTTAATCCCCCCCATATAACCCCCATAGGGACCCCCATACCTTTAACCCCCCATAGGACCCCTGTACCTTTAGCCCCCCCATATAACACCCATAAAGACCCTCTATAGCTTTAACCCCCCAGAGGACCCCCTATATATTTAGCCTCCCATATAACCCCCATAGGAACCCCCTATACCTTTAAACTCCCATATAACCCTAATAGGGCCCCCCTATATCTTTAACCTCCCATAGGACCCCTATACCTTTAACCCCCATATAACCCCCATAGGAACCCCCTGTACCCCCCATATAACACCCATAGGGACCCCCTATACCTTTACCCCCCCCCATCGGGCTCTCCCTCCGCCCTCCCTCGTGTCCCTCGAGCGCCCCTGGCGGCCGCGATCGGCTCCGCATCCCCTCGGCACCTGCAGGCACCGGGCGGGCGGTGCTCGGCTCCGTTCGGCTCCATTCGGGTCCGTTCGGCTGCATTCGGGTCCGTTCGGGTCCGTTCGGCTCCGTTCGGCTCCGTTCGGCTCCGTTCGGTTCTGTTCGGGTCCGTTCGGGTCCGTTTGGTTCCATTCGGCTCCGTTCGGCTCCGTTCGGGTCCGTTCGGTTCCGTTCGGTTCCGCTCGGCTCCGTTCGGCTCCGTTTGGTTCCATTCGGCTCCGTTCGGCTCCGTTCGGTTCCATTCGGCTCCGTTCGGCTCCGTTCGGTTCCGTTCGGCTCCGCTCGGTTCCGTTCGGCTCCATTCGGGCCGGTTCGGGCCAGGTCGGCTCCCGTCGGGCCCACGCCGGCGCCGCTCGGGGACGTTCGCGTCGGTTCGGGCCGGTTCGGAGGCGCTCGGCTCGGCTCGGTCGGGCAGGTGAGAACGGGCCCGGCCGGGAGCCGGGATGGGGATGGAGACCTGTGGGGCAGGGCTATGGGGCAGGTGTATGGGGGGGGGAATGTATGGGGCAGCAACGGGGGGGGCAGGAATGGGGCAGGTCTATGGGGCAGGAATGATGGGGGAATGTGTATGGAGCAGGAATGGGGGCAGGTCTATGGGGCAGGCTATGGAGGAGGGGAATGTCTATGGGGCAGCAACGGGGGGCAGGAATGGGGCAGGTCTGTGGGGCAGCAATGGAGGGGCAGGAATGGGGGGGAATGTGTATGGGGCAGCAATGGGGGGGCAAGAATGGGGGCAGGTCTGTGGGGCAGGTTTGGGGGTGGGGCAGGTCTATGGGGCAGGAATGGGGGGGGGAATGTGTATGGAGCAGAAATGGGGGGGCAGGAATGGGGGCAGGTCTATGGGGCAGGTGTGGGGGGGGCACATCTATGGGTCAGGCTATGGGGCAGACCTGGGGGGGGGAACATCTGTGGGGTGGGTTTTGGGGTCTAGAAATGGCTCTTGGGGGTCACTTATGGCGGGGGGGGGTCAGTTATGGGGCAGGGGGGGTTCACCCCCCCCCAGTGTTGTCTCTCCCCATAGGGCTCCATTGCCCTGGTGCTGCATGGCCCGGCCCCGCCCCCGCCTTGCTCAAGTGCCCCCCCCCGGACCCCGCTGACCCTCCCCAACCCCCCCCCGTGTGCGGCGCGAGGAGGAGCCAAAGGTGACCGGGAGGGGGGGGGGGGGGGGGGGGGAGGGACCCCTAAATCAGTGCAAGCCCCCATTGAATACCCCATTGAACCCCATTGACCCCCATTGATGCCCCATTGATGCCCCATTGATGCCCCATTGAACCATTGAACCCCATTGAACCCCATTGATCCCCATTGAAGCCCCATTGAACCCCATTGAATCCTATGGAGCCCCCATGGAGCCCCCATTGATCCCCGTTGACCCCCATTGATCCCCATTGAGCCCCATGGAGCCCCCATTGATCCCCATTGACCCCCATTGATCCCCATTGAGCCCCATGGAGCCCCCATTGATCCCCATTGACCCTCACTGATCCCCATTGACCCCCATTGAAGCCCCATTGAGCCCCATGGAGCCCCCATTGATCCCCATTGACCCCCATTGATCCCCATTGACCCCATTGATCCCCATTGACCCCCACTGATCCCCATTAAGCCCCATTGATCCCCATGGAGCCCCCATTGATCCCCATTGACCCCCACTGATCCCCATTGATCCCCATTGAAGCCCTATTAAGCCCCATGGAGCCCCCATTGATCCCCATTGACCCCATTGTTCCCCATTGACCCCCATTGATCCCCATTGATCCCCATTGATCCCCATTGACCCCACTGATCCCCATTGACCCCCATTGATCCCCATTAACCCCCATTGACCCCCATTGATCCCCATTGAGCCCCATGGAGCCCCCATTGATCCCCACTGACCCCACTGATCCCCATTGATCCCCACTGACCCCCACTGACCCCCATTGACCCCCATTGAAGCCCCATTGATCCCCATTGACCCCACTGGCCCCACTGAGCCCCACTGCTGCCCCCAGGCCATGTCTGGGGACGTGGAGGACGACGTCTGCCGCCGGGCGCTGGGGCTCGTGCACGAGCTCTGCTTCGCCCCCCCCCCGGGCCCGGCCCCCCCCCGAGACCTGCCTGGAGTTCAGCGACATCCTGAGGCAGCGCGGGCACCCCCCCCCCGCAGCACGGTCAGTGCTGGGGACCCCATGGGCTGCTATGGACCCCCCATGGACCCCTATGGACCCTTCATGGCCCCCCCCATGGACCCCTATGGACCCCCCACTGACTCCTATGGACACCCCATGGCCCCCCCCATGGACCCCTATGGAACCCCCATTGACTCCTATGGACCCCCCAATGGACCCCTATGGACCCCCCATGGACACCCCCATGGACCCCCCATTGGCTGCTAGGGACCCCCCCATGGCCACCCCCATGGACCTGTATGGACCCCCCCGTTGACTCCTATGGACGCCCCTAGAGACCCCCCATTGGCTTCTATGGACCCCCCATGGACACCCCCATGGACCCCCCTATGGACCCTGCATGGGCACCCCAATGGACCCCCCCATTGACATCTATGTACCCCCCCCCCAATGACTCCTATAGACCCCCCATGCAGCCCTATGGACCCCCCCCCCGGGCACCTATGAACCCCCCATTGAACCCCCATGGACATCTATGGACCCCCCCATGAACAACCCATGGGCACCCCTATGGACCCCTATTGAACCCCCCCCATTGAAGCCACATTGACTCCTCTGGACCCCCCATTGAACCCCCCCCACTGGCTCCTATGGACCCCCATTGACCCCCCATTGACACCTGTGGACCCCCCCATTGACCCCTCTGCATCCCTTTTATGGACCTCCCAATGGGACCCCCAGGGGCTGGGGTCCCCACCATGGGCTCCTTGAGTGGATGCCCCCATCTATGGGGACCCCCCCATCTATAGCACCCCCACCATCTATGGGGATCTCCCCATCTATAGGGGACCCCCCCATCTATAGGGACACCCCATCTATAGCACCCCCACCATCTATGGGGACACCCCATCTATAGCACTCCCCCATCTATAGGGGACCACCCCATCTATAGGGAACCCCCATCTATAGGGGACCCCCCCCATCTATAGGGACCCCCCCAATCTATAGGGGACCCCCCCCATGTGTACCCCCCCATTGCCTGCAGAGGTCTCTGTCAGCCTCCTCTCTGTCATCGTCACCTTCTGTGGCCTGGTGCTCCTGGGGGTCTCCCTCTTCGTGTCCTGGAAGCTCTGCTGGGTGCCCTGGCGCCATAAAGAGGGCTCCGGGGGGGGCCCCCCCCGCAAGGAGCCCCCCCACATCGGGGGGGGCCTCTTTGGGGACCCCCTCTATGAGAGAGGGGAGCAAGGAGGTGACCCCCCCCCCCCCGCGCAACCCGAACGCTGCTACTTGGATATGGGGCCCTGCCCCATGGGGGGGCCCCCCCCCCGCTCAGGGACCCCCCCCAGGGGTACCCCAGGATGGGGGCGGGGAGGTGACGGCGCTGGGAACAATGAGCAGGGCCACCTCGGTGCAGGTGGGGGTGGCCGGAAGGTATGTGGGGGGGGAGGGGATGGAGGGGGGGGTGTGGGGTTATGGGGGGTATGGGGTATGGGATGTGGGGTATGGAATATATGGGATATGGGATGTATGGGATGTGGGGTGTGGAATATATGGGATATGGGATGTATGGGATGTGGGGTATGGGGTATATGGGATATGTGATGTATGGAATGGGGGTATGGGATATATGGGATATGGGATGTATGGAATGTGGGGTATGGGATGTATGGGATATGGGCTGTATGGAATGTGGGTATGGGATATATGGGATATGGAATATATGGGAAATATGGGATATGGGATGTATAGGATATACGGGATATGGGATGCATGGGATGTGGGGTATGAGATATATGGGGTATACAGGGTATGGGATATGGGGTATATAGGATATGGTATATAGTGTATAGGATACGGGTATGGGGTATTGGATATGGGGTATATGGGGTATGGTATATATGGGATATGGGGTATGGGATATGGGGTGTATGGGATATGGGCTATGTAATATATGAATATGGGGTATATGGGATATGGGGTATGTGGAATACGGAGCATGGGGTCTATGGGCTGTGGCTCTGTGGTACCCAGTCTACACCTCCCCCTCTCTCCCCCAGCACCTCCGAGGACCCCCCCCCTCCCTTACTGGGCCAGATCCAACCCGAGCTCTATGGCGCCTCCTCCCCCATCCCCATCCCCCCCTCGGGCTCCTCCGCTCCCCCCGTGGCCCCCCCCACCTCCCCCCCGGCCCCCGGTGGTACCGGCACCGGTTCCCGCGGCCGCCTGTGTGTGTCCCTGCGCTACTCCTTCGGCTCCCAGCAGCTGGTGGTGCGCGTGCTGCGCGCCACGGACCTGCCCCCCCGCGGCCCCCGCGGCACCACCGGGGACCCCTACGTGCGCATCCACCTGCTGCCCGACCGCAAGCGCAAGTTCCAGACGCGGGTGCAGCGGCGCACGCGGGAGCCGGTGTTCGACGAGAGCTTTGCGTTCGCGGTGCCGTTCGCGGAGCTGCCCGCACGGCGCCTGCACTTTGGGGTCTATGACTTCGAGCGCTTCGGGCGCCACGAGCTGGTTGGGAGTGTGGTGATGGGGAACCTGCTGGAGGCTGCGGAGAGGGGGCCCGAGGCGCCCATATGGAGGGACATCGAGGAGGGAGGAGGGGTGAGGGGCTGGGGGTGCAGCGGGGGCATCAATGGCATCAATAACATCATCAACATCAATAACATCATCAACATCATCAATAACGTTATCAATAACATCAATAATGTCATCGGCATCAATAACATCAATAACATCAGCAACATCAATAACGTCATTAACGTCAATAATGTCATCAATAACATCATCAATAATGTCATCAATAACGTCATCAACATCAATAACATCATCAATAACATCATCAACATCAATGTCATGAAAGGCATCAATAACATCATCATCATCAATAACATCATCATCATCAATAACGGCATCAACATCAATAAGGTCATCAATAGCATCATCATCATCAATAATGTCATCAATAACATCATCAATATCAACTGCATCATCATCATCAATACCATCGTCGGTAGCATCAACAGCATCAATAACGTCATCATCAATAACATCAGTAGCATCAACATCATCATCATCATCAATAGCATCATTATCAGTATCAACAGCATCAACAATAATATCATCATCATCACCTTCATCATCATCAATACCATCACCAGTGTCAATGTCAGCAGCAGCATCGTCTTCATCTTCACCAAGAGCTTCATCACCATCAAGACCTTCATCATCGTCATCGCCAGCTTCACCTGCAGCTCCCTCTGGGTCTCCATTGATGCCTCCATCACCATCACCCAGCCCTTCATCACCATCAGGACCTTCATCACCATCAGGACCTTCATCACCATCATCTCCATCAGCATCTCCATCCCCTCAGGCCCATCACCAGCACTGACTTCCCCAACAGCTTCATCTCCATCAGCATCTTCATCCCCAGCTTCATCGATGCCTTCACCAAGGTCTTCATCACCGGCGTCACCAGCACCTGCACCAACAGCGTCATCTGCTCCTCAGCCTGACCCCCATGCCCCAGATGTCCCATATTCCCTATATCCCATCTATCCCATATCCCTTATATCCCATATATCCCATATTTCCCATATCTCATATACCCTATATCCCATATTCCCTATATCCCATACCCCATATCCCATCTATCCCATATCCCCCATATCCCATATCCCCGATATACCATGTCCTGCATATCCCATATTCCTATATCCCCCATATCCCATATCCCCCATATCCCATATTCCCTATATCCCATATGCCCCATATCCCATATTCCCTATATCCCATATTCCCTATACCCCATATTCCCTATACTTCATATTCCCTATATCCCATATCCCCTATATCCCATATCCCCTATATCTCATATCCCCCATATCCCATATCCCCTATATCCCATATTCCCTATACCCCATATTCCCTATATCCCATATTCCCTATACCCCATATCCCCTATATCCCATATCCCCCATATCCCATATCCCCCATATCCCATATTCTCTATATCCCATATTCCCTGTATCCCATATACCCCATATCCCATATCCCCTATATCTCATATTCCCTATATCCCATGTCCCCCATATCCCATATCCCCTATATCCCATATTCCCTATATCCCATATTCCCCATATCCCATATCCCCTATATCCCATACCCCCCATACCCCATACCCCCCATACCCCTGTATCCCCCACGTCCCCCATGCCCCTATCCCGTTGCCAGGAGAAGGCTGACCTGGGTGAGCTCAACTTCTCTCTGTGCTACCTCCCGACCGCCGGGCGCCTCACGGTCACCATCATCCGCGCTGCCAACCTGCGCGCCATGGACCTCACCGGGCTCTCGGGTGAGGGGCCGCGGGGCCTGCTGGGGGTCTGGGGGGTCTATGGGGTCTATGGGTCTCTATGGGTCTCTATGGTCTCTATGGTCTCTACGGGTCTCTATGGGTCTCTCTGGTCTCTATGTGTCTCTATGGCTCCCTATGGTCTCCATGGGTCTCTATGAGTCCCTCTGGCTCTCTCTGTCTATGGGCTCTCTATAGTCTCTATGCTCTCTATGGGTCTCTATGGTCTCTATGGGTCTCTATGGTCTCTCTATGGTCTCTCTATGGTCTCTATGGGTCTCTATGGGTCTCTATGGTCTCTATGGGGTCTCTATGGCTCTCTATGGTCTCCATGGGTCTTGATGGAGTCCCTCTGGCTCTCTCTGTCTGTCTATGGGCTCTCTATGGGCTCTATGGGTCTCTATGGCTATCTATGGGTTTCTGTGGGGCTCAATGGATCTCTATGATCTCTCTGGTCTCTATGGGGTCCCTATGTTCTCTATGGTCTCTCTGTCTCTCTCTGGTCTCTCTGTGGGTCCGCCCGCAGACCCCTATGTGAAGGCATCTCTGATGGCCGAGGGTCGGCGCCTCAAGAAGCGCAAGACATCCATCAAGAGGAACACCCTGAACCCCAGTTACAACGAGGCGCTCGTCTTCGATGTCTCACATGACAGTGTGCACCACGTCAGCATCACCCTCGCCGTGCTCGACTACGACTGGTGCGGGCGCTATGGGGCACTGTGGGGTGCTATGGGGTGCTATGGGGTGCTATGGGGTGCTATGGGGTGCTATGGAGCGCTATGGGGTGCTATGGGGTGCTATGGGGCGCTATGGGGTGCTATGGGGTGCTATGGGGTGCTATGGGGTGCTATGGGGCGCTATGGAGCGCTATGGGGCGCTATGGGGTGCTATGGGGTGCTATGGAGCGCTATGGGGTGCTATAGGGCAGCTATGGGGTGCTATGGGGTGCTATGGGGCAGATATGGGGTGCTATAGGGCAGCTATGGGGTGCTATAGGGCAGCTATGGGGTGCTATGGGGCAATATGGGGTGCTATAGGGCGATATGGGGTGCTATAGGGCAGCTATGGGGTGCTATGGGGCAATATGCGGTGCTATGGAGATGTTCGATGGAGTGGCTCTATGGGGATGGTCTACAGGGATGCTCTGTGGGGATGCTCAATGGTGCACTATGGGGATGCTCAATGGGGATGCTCTGTGGGTCTCTCCTGGGATGCTCTGTGGGGATGCTTTATAGGGATGCTCTATAGGGATGCTTTATGGGGATGCTCTATAGGGATGCTCTGTAGGGATGCTCTATACGAATGCTCTATGGGGATGCTCTATAGGGATGCTTTATGGGGATGCTCTATAGGGATGCTCTGTAGGGATGCTCTATACGAATGCTCTATGGGGATGCTCTGTGGGGATGCTCTATAGGGATGCTCTGTAGGGATGCTCTATACGAATGCTCTATGGGGATGCTCTGTGGGGATGCTCTATGGGGATACTCTATACGAATGCTCTATAGGGATGCTCTATAGGGATGCTCTATGGGGCTCTGTGGGTCTCTGTGGGTCACTGTGGGGCTCACCGGGTGCCGCTGTGGGTCCCAGCATAGGGCACAATGAGGTGATCGGGCTGTGCCGCGTGGGCAGCGATGCTGAGGGCGCCGGACGTGAGCACTGGGCCCGGATGCTGCAGAACCCGCGGCAGCCGGTGGAGCACTGGCACACACTGGTGGAGGTGAGCACCCATAGGGGACAATGGCACCCATAGGGATCCCCGGCACCCATAGGGGGCAATGGTACCCATAGGGGGCAATGGCACCTATAGGGGACAATGGCACCCATAGGAGGCAATGGTACCCATAGGGGGCAATGGTACCCATAGGGGACAATGGGGCAATGACACCCATAGGGGGCAATGGTACCCATGGGGGGCAATGGCACCCATAGGGATCCCCGGCACCCATAGGGGGCAATGGTACCCATAGGGATCCCCGGCACCCATAGGGGGCAATGGTACCCATAGGGATCCCCAGCACCCATAGGGGGCAATGGCACCCATAGGGATCCCCAGCACCCATAGGGATCCCCAGCACCCATAGGGGGCAATGGCACCCATAGGGATCCCCAGCACCCTTTGGGGGCAATGGCACCCATAGGGATCCCCAGCACCCATAGGGGACAATGACACCCATAGGGATCCCCGGCACCCATAGGGGACAATGGCACCCATAGGGATCCCCAGCACCCATAGGGGACAATGGCACCCATAGGGATCCCCAGCACCCATAGGGAACAATGGCACCCGTAGGGATCCCCAGCACCCATAGGGGACAATGGCACCCATAGGGATCCCCAGCACCCATAGGGGACAATGGCACCCATAGGGATCCCCAGCACCCATAGGGATCCCCAGCACCCATAGGGGACAATGGCACCCATAGGGATCCCCAGCACCCTTTGGGGGCAATGGCACCCATAGGGATCCCCAGCACCCATAGGGGACAATGGCACCCATAGGGATCCCCAGCACCCATAGGGGACAATGGTACCCATAGGGGACAATGGCACCCATAGGGATCCCCAGCACCCATAGGGATCCCCAGCACCCATAGGGGGCAATGGCACCCATGGGCCCCCTGAGCCTTGGTCCCTGTGCAGGAGAAGGCGCTGGGGCTGCCAAAGGGCTCCACGAGGGACAAGCACGGGGACAGGGCAGAGGCCTCCTGAACTGGTACGGACTGGTTTGAACTGGTACGGACTGGTTTGAACTGGTACGGACTGGTTTGAGCTGGTACAGACTGGTTTGAACTGATCTGGACTGGTTTGGACCAGTTTGGGCCGGTTTGAAATGGTTTGGACTGGGGTGTGCTGGGGTGGACTGGGAACCACTGCTCCATACTGGGGGGCCATTAGTCCATAGTGGGGAGGCACTGGTCCATACTGGAGGGCACTGGTTCATAGAGGAGGGTGGCACTGGTCCATGCTGGGGAGGCACTGGTTTATACTGGGGGGTAATGGACCATATTGGGGAGCACTGGTCCATACTGGAGGGGCACTGGTTCATACTGGGGGGCACTGGTTTATACTGGGGGGTACTGGACCATACTGGAAGGCACTGATTCATACTGGGGGGGGCACTGGTCCATACTGGACCCCCCCCCCCCACCAAACCCACAGGCTCCAGCCCGGCCCGGGGGGGGCCCCAACACCGAAGCCATACGGGGACCCCCTCCCAGCTCGACATGGGGGGGCCCGGCCCCCCCCCACTGTGACCCCCAACTCCGGGGGGGGGGGGGGGGGAGGACCCCAAACGCCATCTGGGCCCCCCCGTGTCCATGGGGCCCCCCCTAATGTGTGTCTATGGGGCTGACACCCCCCGATGTCTGTCTATGGGGGGGTACCTTCCATGTGTGTCTATGGGGGGACTCTTCCATTGTGTGCTTATGGGGGGATCCCCCCCCAGTGGATGTCTATGGGGGGGACCCTTCCATTGTGTGCTTATGGGGGGCATCCCCCCCCAATGGATGTCTATGGGGGGGACCCTTCCATTGTGTGCTTATGGGGGGGATCCCCCCCCAATGGATGTCTATGGGGGGGACCCTTCCATTGTGTGCTTATGGGGGGATCCCCCCCAATGGGTGTCCATGGGCCCCTGCAATGGGTGCCTACAGGGGGGCCCCCCCCAGTGTGTGTCTAGGGGGGGGACCCTCTCTATGGGTGCCTATGGGGGTCCCCCCAATAAGTGTCTATGGGGGGACACCCATACATGTCTATGGGCCCCCCCCTTATGTGTCTCTATGGGACCCCTCAATGTGTTTGTATTTGGGGTCCCCCATGGGGGTCACCCCCTGTGTGTGTCCCCCCCAGTGTCTTTGTCCCCCCCCCATGTGGGGCCGGGGGGGCCCCCGAAGCCATAAACCCCCCAATAAACCCCCCCCGGAGCCGCCTGCGTGTCCCTGTGCTGGGACATGGGATAGGGGATACGGGATATGGGGTGTGGGGTATGGGATATGGGGTATGGGATATGGGGTGTGGGATATGGGTATGGGATATGGGATATGGGGTATGGGATATGGGATGTGGGATATGGGATATAGGATATGGGATGTGGGATATTGGGTATAGGATATGGGATGTGGGATATGGGATATGGGATATGGGATGTGGGATATGGGATATGGGGTATAGGATATGGGATGTGGGATATGGAGTATGGGGTATGGCATATGGGATATTGGGTATGGGGCATGGGATATGGGGTATGGGGTATGGGATATGGGGTATGGGGTGTATGGGGTATGGAATATGGGATGTGGGCACACAGGGGCACAGCTTTGGGGACATGGGACCCACAAGGATGGGGGTGACACAGAAAGACACAGGAGGGGGGGACAGGAGGGTATGGGGGGGCCATTGTGGGTCCTGGACTGGGAACGTCACTGTCCCCCCCACATCCCTATATCCCATACCCCATATATCCCATACCCCATATCCTATATCACTTATACCCCATATCCCACATCCCATACCCCATATCCCATATACTCCATACCCCATATCCCATACCCCATATACCCTATATCCCATACCCCCTATACCCCCCATACCCCGTCTCCCATATACCCTATATCCCATACCCCATATACCCCATACCCCATATCCCATATACCCTATATCCCATACCCCATATATCCCATACCCCATATCCCATATACTCCATACCCCATATATCCCATACCCCCCATACCCCCCATACCCCGTCTCCCATCCCCCCGTTCCATGTCCCGTGTCCCCCCATAACCCCCCACATTCCCCCCACTCCATCCCCGCCTCCCTCCCCCCCCCCCCCCGCCCCTCCAGCGCCGCCGCCGCCGCTGCCGGAGCCGCACGAACGGAGCCGAACGGAGCCGAGCGGAACCCGAAGGCGGAGCCGAACCCGAACCCCCCCCCCCCCCCCCCCCCGGAGCCGAACCGGGCCCGAAGCGGAGCCGAACGGAGCCGAACGGAGCCGAACGGGGCCGGGGGGGCCCCGACGGGCGCTGGAGCGCGATGCTGCGGCCCGGCCCGGTGAGTGCGGGACCCCCAGTACGGACCAGTAACCCCCGGGGCCTCCCAGTATGGACCCGCCCCCCCCCGCCAGGGACCCCTCCCCTCGCCGCATCCCTCCCCGTACCCCCCGGGCCCCCCCAGTTTAGACCCGTCCGTCCCCTCCCTCCCTCTGCATCCCCCCCCCCCTCCCTCCTCCGGTATGGACCAGTCCCCACCCTGCATCCCTCCCAGTATAGACCAGTCCCCCCCGTCGTCCCCCCCTTCCCGGCCCAGTATGGACCAGTCCCCACCCTGCATCCTTCCCAGTATAGACCCCCCCCCACAGCCGCATCCCTTCTCACCCCCCAATCCCCCCCTTATAGAGCAGTCCCCCCCTCCTCCCTCCCAGTATAGACCAGTCCCCCCTCAGTATAGACCATTATAGACCCTTCCCCACTCCGTTTTCCCCCAGCATAGGCCATTCCCCCCCCCGACCACGTATAGGCCAGTCCCCCCCCACCCCCCCCAGTATAGCCCAGTATAGCCCAGTATAACCCAGTTCCCCCCCCAGGGACCCCCAGGCTGGGGTTGGGGCAGGTTTGGGGGGTCCGGGGGGGGGGATGCGCATCACCAGGGTTACGGTTGCCGCGGCAACCGGAGCCCATGGAGACGGGGGGGGGACGCAGAGGGGGCTGCGGCGAGGCCTGACCCCCCCCCCCAGCATCTATAGGGGACCCCCTCATCCATAGGGACCCCCCAGCACCTATAGGGGACCCCCCCCCCGCCCCCCCTGCCCTATGGGAGGGGACGATGCCCACCCCCCCCTCCCCCGGTGTCTCCTTGCCTATAGCAAGGCCATCGGGCCCTATAGGGCCCCCCCAGCTCTATAAGGGCTATAGCCCCCCCACCCCCAAACCCCATAGGCCTTCCAGTGTGCCCCCCAGCTCTATAGGGGCTATAGGGCCCCCCCTCGACACCATAGGGTTTATAGGGTACCCCTCCAGCTCTATAGGGACTATACGGTCCCCCCAACCTATAGGCCCCTCCCAGCATGTAGGGCCCCCCCAGCCCTATATGGTCCCCCCACCTTATAGGGTCCCCCCATCTTACAGACCCCCCCTCCACCCTATGGGCCTCCCCAGTCCTATAGGGGCTAAAGACACCCCCCCCCCCATAAGGTTCCCCCCGGCCTATAAGAGTCCTTCACTCTATAGGAGCTATAGGTACCCCCAGTCCTATAGGTTCCCCCCACCCTATAGGGATCCCCAGTCCTATAGGTCCCCTCAACCTATAGGTCCCCCTTACCCTATAGGACCCCCACCCTATAGGGACCCCTACTTTATACGGACCATAGCCCTCCCCCCAGTCTTTAGGTCCCCCTATAGGTGCTATAGGCCCCCCCCCATAGGTACCCTATAGAGCCCCCCTGGCTCTGCGTGCCCCCCCCCCCCCCCGCACACCGGTCCTGGTGCATTGAGCTTGTGCAAGGGGGGGGCGGGGCTGCACCGCTGCGTGCCTGGGAGCTGTAATGAGGGGGGGCGGGGGGGACAGGGGCTATGGGGTATAGGGGGTATAGGGGCTATAGGGGCTATAGGGGGTATATGGGGTATAGGGGGTATAGGGGTTATACGGGGTATGGGGGTACAATGGGGTACAGGGGGGTATTGGGGGATATAGGGGGTACATGGGGGTATAGGGGAGTACATGGTGTATAGGGGTGTACATGGGGGTATATGCGAGGGTATATAGGGGTGTATGGGTGGGTATATAGGGGGTATATAGGGGATACAGTGAGGTATATAGGGGGTACAATGGGGTACAGGGTGTACATAGGGGGTACATAGGGGGTATATATGGGGGCACATAGGGGGTATATGTGGGAATACATAGGGGGCACATAGGGAGATATAGGGGTATATATGGGGGTACATAGGGGGTATATGGGGGTACATAGGGGGTACATGGGTATATGGGGGTACATAGGGGGTATATGGGGGACATAGGGGTTATATGGAGGACATAGGGGGATGTAGGGGGTATATATGGGGGTACATTGGGGGTATAGGGGGATACATAGGGGGTATGTAGGGGGTATATGGGGTACATAGGGGGTCCATAGGGGACATAGGGGGTCCATAGGAGATATAGGGGGTCCATAGGGTTACATGGGGGTACACAGGGGGCTATAGGGGGGCTCCATCGGGCTCCGGCAGCGGATGGGGGGGGGGCTGCAGCCGAGCGGGCGGGAGAAGGGGGGGGGGAGAGTCCGGAAGGGGAAGGGGGGGGGCCGGGGGGGGGGGGGTCCGGAAGGGGAAGGGGGGGAGGAGGAAGAGGAGGAGGAAGAGGCCGAAGGCTGCGGGCGCTGGGGCCCAGGGCTGGGGTAGGAGCGGGGGGCGGATGGGGGGGGGGGGGGCACCCACGTGGGGGGGGGGAAGGGGGGAAGGGGAGGGGGAGCGTTTGAACGTGGAGCGTTTGATGGGAGCGAGGATGCGGCTGCGGGGGGGGGGGGCGGAACGGACGGGACCAAGTGTGGGGGGGGGGGGCATGGATGTGATGGGTGCGCATGGATGTGATGGGTGTGCAGGGATGTGATGGGTGCCAATGGATGTGATGGGTGTGATGGGTGCCCAGGGATGTGATGGGTGTGATGGGTGCCAATGGATGTGATGGGTGCGCATGGATGTGATGGGTGCCAATGGATGTGATGGGTGCACATGGATGTGATGGGTGCCAATGGATGTGATGGGTGCGCATGGATGTGATGGGTGCCAATGGATGTGATGGGTACCAATGGGTGTGATGGGTGCCCATGGATGTGATGGGTGAACATGGATGTGATGGGTGCCCATGGATGTGATGGGTGCACATGGATGTGATGGGTGCGCTTGGATGTGATGGGTGCCAATGGGTGTGATGGGTGCCCATGGATGTGATGGGTGCACATGGATGTGATGGGTGCACATGGATGTGATGGGTGCTCATGGGTGTGATGGGTGCCCATGGATGTGATGGGTGCGCATGGATGTGATGGGTGCACATGGATGTGATGGGTGCCAATGGGTGTGATGGGTGCCCATGGATGTGATGGGTGCGCATGGATGTGATTGGTGCACATGGATGTGATGGGTGCACATGGATGTGATGGGTGCGTATGGATGTGATGGGTGCCCATGGATGTGATGGGTGCACATGGATGTGATGGGTGCGTATGGGTGTGATCTGTGTGCATGGGTGTGATGGGTGCGCATGGATGTGATTGGTGCACATGGATGTGATGGGTGCACATGGATGTGATGGGTGCCTATGGGTGTGATCTGTGTGCATGGGTGTGATGGGTGCCCATGGGTGTGATGGGTGCCCAGGGATGTGATGGGTGCCCATGGATGTGATGGGTGCGCATGGGTGTGATGGGTGCGCTTGGATGTGATGGGTGCTCATGGGTGTGATGGGTGCGCATGGATGTGATGGGTGCGCATGGATGTGATGGGTGCCCATGGGTGTGATGGGTGCCCATGGATGTGATGGGTGCACATGGGTGTGATGGATGCCAATGGGTGTGATGGGTGCGAATGGGTGTGATGGGTGCACATGGGTATGATTGGTGCCCATAGATGTGATGGGTGCGCATGGGTGTGATGGGTGCTCATGGGTGTGATGGGTGCGCATGGATGTGATGGGTGCTCATGGGTGTGATTGGTGCCCATGGATGTGATGGGTGTCCATGGATGTGATGGGTGCCCAGGGATGTGATGGGTGCCCATGGATGTGATGGGTGCACAGGGATGTGATGGGTGCCAATGGATGTGATGGGTGCCCATGGATGTGATGGGTGCTCATGGGTGTAATGGGTGCCCATGGGTTTAATGGGTGCGCATGGGTGTGATGGGATGCACCCAAGGCTGCTTGGGGGGGGTCCATTTGTGCTCCTTGCTCCCCAGTGCCTGTTTTCACCCGGCCCATGCTCACCATGCTCCTTGTGTGCCCCATTGCCTCACATTGCCCCCATTGAGCCCCATTGCTCACTGCTGCTCCCTAGTGCTCACCGTTGGTTACTGCTGCTCTCCATTGCTCACTATTGCTTCCATTGCCCCCCTTGCTCCCCATTGCTCATAATTGCCATTACTCCCCATTGCCATTACTCACCATCTCTCCTTGTTGCTCCTCTTTGTGCTTCATTGCCCCCATTGCTCCCCATTGCCCCCGTTAACCCATCATCCCCATTACCCCTTTGCCACCATTCCCTCCATTGCCCTTCACTGCCCCTATTGCTCCCATTGCTTCCCATTACTTCCCATTGCCCCCATTACCCCATTGTCCCCATTACCCCATTATCTCCATTACCCCATTATCTCCATTGCCTGCATTGCTCCTCATTGCTCACAATCACAACCCATTGCCCATATTCCCCCCATTTCCCCCATTCTCTACATTGCTCATTACCCCATTGCCCCCATTACCCCTATTGCTCCCCATTACCCACATTACCCCATTCTCCCCATTGCCCCCATTGTTCCCCATTGCCCCAATTACCGCATCACCCCCATTGCTTCCTATCTCTCCCTATTTCTCCCCATTACCCCATTCCCCCCCTTGCTTCCATTGCCCCCATTACCCCATCATCCCCATTACCCCCATTGCCCCCATTACCCCATTCCCCCCGTTGTCCCCATTGCCCACTATTGTTCCCCATTGCCCCATTGCTTCCTATGTCTCCCTCTTTCTCCCCATTACCCTATTCCCCCCCTTGCTTCCATTGCCCCCATTACCCCATCATCCCCATTACCCCCATTGCCCCGATTACCCCATTCCCCCCATTGCCCCCATTACCCCATTCTCCCCATTGCCCCCATTGCCCCAATTACCGCATCACCCCATTGCCCCATTGCTTCCCATTGCTTCCTATGTCTCCCTCTTTCTCCCCATTACCCTATTCCCCCCTTGCTTCCATTGCCTCCATTACCCCATCATCCCCATTACCCCTCATTGCTCCCCATTGCCCCCCTTGCCCCCATCCCCCCCATTGCCCCCATCCCCCCCATCCCCTCTCCCCACTGACCCCCCCCTTTCTCTCCCCCCCCAGCACCACCCGGGGCCCTGACGCCGGACGATGCCCCTTTGCCCGCGGCCATGGCGGCGCCGGTGCCCCCCGCTCCTTCCGCCGCCTCCGTGCCGGCGCTGCCGGTGCTGCTGCTGCTGCTGCTGCCCGCGCTGCCCGCGGCCCCCCCGGCGGCACCGACCTGCCCGGCCGCCTGCTCCTGCAGCAACCAGGCGAGCCGGGTGATCTGCACGCGCCGGGAGCTGCTCGAGGTGCCCGGCAGCATCTCGGTCAACACGCGGTACCTGAACCTGCAGGAGAACCACATCCAGGTCATCCGCACCGACACCTTCAAGCACCTGCGGCACCTGGAGATCCTGCAGCTGAGCCGCAACCTGGTGCGCAAGGTGGAGGTGGGAGCCTTCAACGGGCTCCCCAACCTCAACACCCTGGAGCTGTTCGACAACCGCCTGACCACGGTGCCCACGCAGGCCTTCGAGTACCTGTCCAAGCTGCGGGAGCTGTGGCTGCGCAACAACCCCATCGAGAGCATCCCCTCGTACGCCTTCAACCGCGTCCCCTCCTTGCGCCGCCTGGACCTGGGCGAGCTCAAGCGCCTCGAGTACATCTCGGAGGCTGCCTTCGAGGGCCTGGTCAACCTCCGCTACCTGAACCTGGGCATGTGCAACCTCAAGGACATCCCCAACCTCACGGCCCTGGTGCGCCTGGAGGAGCTCGAGCTCTCCGGCAACCGCCTGGGCCGCGTGCGCCCGGGCTCCTTCCAGGGCCTGGGCAGCCTGCGCAAGCTGTGGCTGATGCACGCGCGCGTGGCGGCCGTGGAGCGCAACGCCTTCGACGACCTGAAGGCGCTGGAGGAGCTGAACCTGGCGCACAACGAGCTGGCGTCGCTGCCCCACGACCTGTTCGCGCCGCTGCACCGCTTGGAGCGGGTGCACCTGCACCACAACCCCTGGCGCTGCGACTGTGACGTGCTGTGGCTCAGCTGGTGGCTGCGGGAGACGGTGCCCAGCAACACCAGCTGCTGCGCGCGGTGCCACGCGCCGCCGGCGCTGCGCGGCCGCTACCTGGGCGAGCTGGAGCCGGGGCACTTCACCTGCTACGCGCCGGTCATCGTGGAGCCGCCGGCGGACCTCAACGTCACCGAGGGGATGGCGGCGGAGCTCAAGTGCCGCACGGGCACCGCCATGACCTCGGTCAATTGGCTCACCCCTAACGGGACGCTGATGACGCACGGCTCGTACCGCGTGCGCATCTCGGTGCTGCACGACGGCACGCTCAACTTCACCAACGTCACCGTGCAGGACACGGGCCAGTACACCTGCATGGTGACCAACGCCGCCGGCAACACCACGGCCACCGCCACGCTCAACGTCTCTGCCGTCGATGCCGCCGCTGCGGCCGCGGCCGCCGCGGCCGCCACCGGTTACACCTACTTCACCACGGTCACCGTGGAAACCACCGATGCCGGCGGCGAGGAGCCGGCACCGCAGACGCCGCCGGTGCCCACGGCCGGATGGGAAGCGCCCGGGGGAGGCTCCACGGCGGCTTCAGCCACACGCGCCACCGGGAAGCCCTTCACGGTGCCCATCACCGCGGTGGCGGCAGCCGGCGGCACCGGCGCCGGTGGCGGCCTCCAAGACCTGGATGACGTCTTGAAGACCACCAAGATCATCATCGGCTGCTTCGTGGCCATCACCTTCATGGCGGCCGTGATGCTGGTGGCCTTCTACAAGCTCCGCAAGCAGCACCAGCGCCACAAGCACCGCGGCGGCCCCGCGCGCGCCGTCGAGATCGTCAACGTGGAGGACGAGCTCGGGGGGGGCTCCGGCGGCGGCGGCGGTGGCGGTGTCGGCACCGGTGGCGGTACCGGTGGCGGTGGCGGCGGTGGCGGCGTTGGGGACAACCGCTTGGCGTTGCCGGCGTTGGAACGCGACCACCTGGAGCGTTACGCGGCCTTCGCCGCCCATTACGGCAACGCCGGCGGCAAGAACCCGCTGCTCAACTCGGTGCACGAACCGCTGCTCTTCAAGAGCCCGTCCAAGGAGAACGTGCAGGAGACGCAGATCTGAAGGAGAGGGCAGCGCCCCCCCCCCCAACCCCGACCCCCTCCCCCACTCGAAAAACGCTTCAGAAACGCTCGAAACGCCCCAAAACGCCCCCAGAAACGCTCAGAAACGCTCACAAACGCCGAGGAACGGCCCCCGAGCGCCCCCTGGCGGAGCGGAGGAGAAGGCGGCGCCGGAGGGGGTTGAATGGGGAAAGGAAACGGGGGGGGGGAGGGGTGCGGATTGGGGGTGATGGGGGGGGGCGCGCGGTACCCGGATGAGGGGGGGAGGGGATGCACGAGGAAGGCCTCGGGGGGTACCCGGGGTCGTGCGATGCTGGGGGGGGGGGGGGGAGGGGAGAGAAGGGACCTGGGGGGGGTGGGATGGGATGGGGGGGGGCTTGGATGCACCCCAAGGTGATGCGGGAGCACAGGTCCTCGTGCGGCACGTGTGGGTCACGTGTGGGTCATGTGTGGGTCACGTGGGTCCTGCCCCCCCCCCCCCCCCCCCCCCCCCCCAAAAATCCCGGGGGTTTTTTAAAGCCGCGGCCGAAACTTTCCTATTTTAATAAAAATCCAGCGCGGGTTTGAAAGGCGCCGGAGAGAGGGGGAGGGGGGAACACGTGTGTAACATGTATGTAACGTGTGTGTGACACGTGTGTGACATGTATGTAACGTGTGTGTGACACGTGTGTGACACGTGTGTAACGTGTGTGCGACACGCGTGTGATGTGTGTGCGACGTGTGTGTGACATGGGGTGACATGTGTGTGACACGTGTGTGCCTGAGAGTGATGGGTGTGACACGTAACGTGTGTTACATGTATGTGACACGTATGTGACGTGCGTGTGACCTGTAACGTGTGTGACATGTATGTGATGTGTGTGCCGGGTGTCATGTGTGAGATGCATGTGCATGTGACACCTGTGTGCATGCATGTGACATGTGATGTAAGTGATGTGTGTGACACGTGTGTGCATGCGTGTGACATGTGATGTGTGTGACACGTGTGTGCATGCGTGTGATGTGTGACACGTGTGTGATGTGCATGTGCATGTATGTGATGTGTGACATCTGACACATTCATGTGTGTGACACGTGAAGTGTGCTCTCATGACACGTGATGTGTACGTGTCATGTGACACACGTGTACATGTGTGTGACATGCAAGTGTGTCCTTGATGTGTGCGTGACGTGTGCAACACGTATGCGTGTGCTTTGCATACGTGTGCTTGGCATGTACTTAGCGTGTGCTTGGGTCCTGCCTGGGCTGTGCTTGCCATGACCTTAGCGTGTCCTTCACGTGGGTGGCATTGGGGCAGGCGCTGCCTGTGCCAGAACACGCCAAGAACACACCAAGAACATGCTAAGAACACGCTAAGAACACGCCAAGGGCTGTGCGTGAGCCCCTCCCATCCCCCGCGGCTCCCGGTCTCCATGGCAACACCGGGGGAGGGCTCTTCCGCCTCCCCTCCCCATTGGTTGCTATGGGAGCCGGAGGAGTCGCCATGGCAACGGCGCAGCCTCCCCCCCCCCCCCTCCCTCCCCGACCACGTGTCTCCGGTTGCTCATTAACGGGGTGGGGGGGCGGGGCAGGGGGGGCAAAGGCCGCTCCGAGGGGGGCAAGTGAGGGGTAAATGGGGCTGAAGGGGCATTTATGGGGCTGAAGGGGCATTTATGGGGCTGAAAGGGTATTTATGGGGCTAAAGGGGCATCTGTGGGGCTGAAGGGGCACTTATGGGGCTGAAGGGGCATTTATGGGGCTGAAAGGGTATTTATGGGGCTAAAGGGGCATTTATGGGGCTGAAGGGAGGCAACTGAGGGTAAGAGGGGGCTGTTATGGGGCTAATGGGGGTGGTTATGCATAGAGGGGGCACTTATGGGGCTGGGAGCAGTTATAGGGCTACGTGGGGGAGTGGTTATGGGGCTAATGGGGGCAAGGTTGGGGTTATAAGGGGCACATTTGGGGTTAAGGGGGGTGTACTTATGGGTCAGAGAGGGCATTTATGGGGCCGGGGGGGGCACTTATAGGGCTGGTGGGGGTCAGGACGCTGATCTTTGCCCCTGGCCCCCCCCAGGTCATGGCAGAGGTCCCGCGGTGCCGCCGGGTCGGGATCCTGGGCTATGGCCAATTGGGTACTGGGGGCAATTGGGGGTAATTAAGGGGTAATTATGGGGTAATTAGGTGTTAATGAGGGGGAATTGGGGCTATTATGGGGTAATTGGGGGCTACGGGGGCAATTAAGGGGTAATGAAGGGGTAATTATGGGGCTGGAGGGGTAATTGGGGGGTAATAGGGAACAATGAAGGGCTAATTACGGTTATTGGGGGCAATTGGGAGCTCTGGGGTAATTAAGGGCTAATTGGGTAACTGGGGGGGGGCAATAGGGAGCAATGGGGGGGGTGGGGTCAGTTATGGGGTGTTCCCCCCCCCCCCCCCAGGCCAGTTCCTTGTGGAGCAGCTCCTGACTCGGGGCCCCTCCCTGGGCCTGACATTGGGGTTCGTGTGGACACGGGGGGGGGCATTGGAAGGGGTCCCCCCCCAACTGCGGCTGCTGGACCTCAAGGAGCTGCCCCACAGGTGAGGGTCACGCAATGGAACCCAATGGTACCCAATGGCACCCAATGGAACCCAATGGTACCCAATGGCACCCAATGGAACCCAAAGGAACCCAATGGTACCCAATATTACCCAAATGGAACCCAATGGCACCCATTGCTCCCCAGGGATGTGGAGCTGGTGGTGGAGGTGGCACATCCCTGTGTGGCCACGGAGTATGGAGAGGAGATCCTGAGCCATGCGGACTTCATGGTGGGATATGGGATATATGGGATATATGGGATAGAGGGGATATATGGGATATATGGGGTATATGGGGTATGGCATATAGGATGTCTGGGATATAGGATATATGGGTTATATGGGGTATGGGATATATGAGGTATAGCATATGGGATGTCTGGGATATGGGATATACAGGATATATGGGATACAAGGGTTATGGGTACAGGATATGGGATATAGAATATGAGCTATGGGATATATGGGGTATGGGATGTATGTGATATATGGGATATAGGCTATATGGGATGTATGGGGTATATGGGATATGGGCTATATGGGATGTATGGGATATATGGGATGTGGGATAGATGGGATACATGGGATCTATGGGATATATGGATATGGGATATATGGGATATAGGGATGTATGGATATGGGATCTATGGGATATATGGATATGGGATATATGTGCTATATAGGATACATGGGCTATATGGGCTGTGGGCTATGGGCCCCCCCTGACCCCTGCCCGCAGCTGGGCTCTCCCACTGCCCTCAGTGACCCGGCCATGGAGCAGCGGCTGCGGGGGGCAGCGGAGCGGGGGGGGCACACGTTGTACGTACCCAGGGGAGCCCTCTGGGGCTGCGAGGACATCGAGCGCATGGACAGGGCCGGGAACCTGGCGGTGAGAGCAGGGGGCAACGGGGGAATGGGGGTAACAGGGTGTAATGGGGGGCAATGGGAGGTAATGGGGCAAAGGGGGGCAATGGGGGTAATGGGGGTAATGGGGGAATGGATGCAGCTATCCCCTATGGATGCCATTATCCTCTACGGGTGCCGTTATCCCCTATGGATGCCATTATTCCCTATGGGTGCCTTTATCCCTTATGGGTGCTGTTATCCCCTATGGATGCCGTTATCCCCTATGGATGCTGTTATCCCCTATTGACGCCGTTATCTCCTATGGGTACCACTGTCCCCTATGAACGCCGTTCTCCCCTATGGATGCCGTTATCCCCTATGGGTGCCGTTATCCCCTATGGACGCTGTTATCCCCTATGGACGCCGTTATCCCCTATGGGTACCACTGTCCCCTATGTGTTCTGTTATCCCCTATGGGTCCCACTGTCCCCTATGGGTTCCGTTATCCCCTATGGGTACCACTGTCCCCTATGGGTTCCGTTATCTCCTATGGGTACCATTATCCCCTATGGGTACCACTGTCCCCTATGGGTTCCTTTATCCCCTATGGGTTCCATTATCCCCTATGGGTCCCACTGTCCCCTATGGGTTCCGTTATCCCCTATGGGTTCCGTTCTCCCCTATGGGTTCCATTATCCCCTATGGGTTCCGTTATCCCCTATGGGTCCCACTGTCCCTCCGGGTCCGCGCTCTCCCCCTGCAGGCGCTGACGGTGACGCTGACGAAGGCCCCTCAGAGCCTGCGCGCCGCGGGGTGGCTGCGGGAGCGCGCAGAGGCTGCGCTGGCCTCGGGGACGCGCACGGTGCTGTACGAGGGGCCCCTGCGCCCGCTCTGCGCGCTCGCCCCCAGCAACGTGAACGCCATGGCCGCGGCCGCACTGGCGGCTCCCAGCCTGGGCTTCGACGGCGTGCGCGCATGCCTGGTGGCGGATCCCAGGTCCGGCAGCCCCTATAGACCCTATAGCTCCTATAGACCCTATAGACGCTATAGCCCCTATAGGCTGTATAGCACGTATCACATACACCCCATATATCCTATACATCCCATATCCTCTATATCCCCCCTATATCCCCTATATCCCAAACATCCCCTGTATCTCCCCTATATCCTAAACATCCCCTATATCCCCTCTACATCCCCTATATCTCATACATCCCATACATCCCCTATACACCCATTATCCCCCCTATATTCCCTATATGCCCCCCTACATCCTCTATATCTCATACCTCCCCTATACACCCATTATCCCCCCTATATTCCCTAAATGCCCCCCTACATCCCCTATATCTCCCCTATATCTCATACATCCCATACATCCCCTATACACCCACTATCCCCCCTATATTCCCTATATGCCCCCCTACATCCCTCCTACATCCCCTATATACCACCATACATCCCCTATATCCCATATGCCCCCTACATCCCCTATATCCCCCCTATACTCTATACATCCTCAATACACTCCCATACATCCCCTATATCCCATATCCCCCCTATATCTGCTATATCCCCCCTACATCCCCTTTATCCCCCCTATACTCTATACATCCTCTATACACTCCCATACATCCCCTATATCCCATATCCCCCTATATCTGCTATATTCCCCCTACATCCCCTATAATCCCCCCTATATTCTATACATCCTCAATACACTCCCGTACATCCCCTATATCCCATATCCCCCCTATATCTGCTATATCACCCCTACATCCCCTATATCCCCCCTATATTCTATACATCCCCTATACCCCTATATCCCCTATATCCCCCCTATATTCTATACATCCCCTATACCCCCTATACCCCCTATATCCCCTCCGCTGCCCGCAGTGCCCCGGACGTGCACACGCTGCAGCTGGAGGCGCTGGGCACGGGGCCCCCGGGCAGGGCTCTCTCCATCAGCAGCACCCGGCGGAACCCGGCCCTGCCTGGAGCCGTCACCGGCACCGGCACCAGGGACAGCTTCTGGAGCAGCCTGCAGGGTGCGGCCGGCACAGCCCCATAGGGACACATAGAGACCCCACAGAGACCCATAGAGCCCATAGGGACCCATAGAGACCCCATAGCGACCCATAGGGACACATAGGGACACATAGGGACCATAGGGACCCATAGCGACCCACACAGCCCCACAGGGACCCATATCGCATATAGCCCATATCCCATATACTATATTCCATATATCCCACATCCTGCATCCCATATATCCCATATTCCATATCCTGCATCCCATATAGCCCATATATCCCATATCCCTTATACTATATCCCATATACCCCACATCCTGCATCCCATATACCCCACATATCATATACCCCATATATCTCATATTCCACATCCTATATCCCATATAGCCCATACGCCATTTATCCCATATATCCCATATACCCCATATTCCCTATATCCCATTTCCTGTATCCCATATATCACATATTCTACATCCTATATCCCATACATCCCATATATCCCATATTCCCTATATATTCCCTATATATTCCCTATATATCCCCTATATCCCATTTACCCCCTGGTCTCTCTGTCCCCCTCAGCCTGCACAGGCCATGGCGGCTGCCTCCGGCTCTGCTGAGGCCGCAGGGCCAGGAGAGGACCCCCCGGACCCCCCCGGACCCCCCGAGGACCCCCAAGGACCCCCAGGACCCCCCCTCCCCCCCCCCCCAGGACCTCCCCCTCCCATATCGCGATTCCATTAAAACCGTCGACATCGCCACCAAGGCCTCGGCCCTGTCATGGCGGCCGCAGTGTGGGGATGCGGCGCGGGGCATGCTGGGAGGAAGGTCAGCGGCCTCCAGGCGCAATGCATGCTGGGAGGAAGGGCACCCACCCTTACGGCTTCGCTATGGGCGCAGTGCATGCTGGGAGGAAGGTCGAGCGGCCTCCCGTCGCAATGCATGCTGGGAGGAAGGGCACCCTCTCTAGGGCTTCGCTATGGGCGCAGTGCATGCTGGGAGGAAGGTCGGGTGTCCCGTTGTGGTTAATAGCGGTGGGAGGGCGCTTGGCGCAAGGCACGCCGGGAGGAGTGGCAGGAAGTGGGAGGGGGGGTTCATGGGGCCGCCGGAGGAGCCGAGGGGTGCGTTAGGGCCGGGGGGGGTTTGGGGGGGTCCTGAAGGGTTTGGGGGGGTCCTAAAGGGATTGGGGGGGTCCTAAATGGGTTTGGAGGGTCCTGAAGGGGTTTGGGGGGTTCTGAAGGGGTTTGGGGGGGTTCTGAAGGGGTTTGGGGGGTTCTAAAGGGGTTTGGGGGGTCCGAAGGGGTCTGGGGGGGTCCTAAAGGGGTTTGGGGGGGTCCTGAAGGGGTTTGAGGGGGTCCTAAAGGGGTTTGGGGGGGTCCTAAAGGGATTGGGGGGGGTCCTGAAGGGGTTTGGGGGGGTCCGAATGGGTTTGGGGGGGTCCTAAAGGGATTGGGGGGGTCTTGAAGGGGTTTGAGGGGGTCCGAAGAGGTTTGGGGGGGTCCTAAAGGGATTGGGGGGGTCCGAAGGGGTTTGGGGGGGTCCTGAAGGGGTCTGGGGGGGTCCGAGGGGGTTTGGGGGGGTTCTAAATGGGTTTGGGGGGTCCTGAAGGGGTTTGGGGGGGTCCGAGGGGGTTTGGGGGGGTCCTGAAGGGATTGGGGGGGTCTTGAAGGGGTTTGAGGGGGTCCTGAGGGGATTGGGGGGGTCCTAAAGGGATTGGGGGTGTCCGAGGGGGTTTGGGGGGGATCCTGAAGGGGTTTGGGGGGGGTCCTAAAGGGTTTGGGGGGGGTCCCAAGGGGATTGGGGGGTTCTAAAGGGGTTTTGGGGCGTCCTAAAGGGGTGTGGGGGGGTCCTAAAGGGATTGGGGGGTTCCGAGGGGGTTTGGGGGGGTTCTGAAGGGGTTTGGGGGGGTCTTGAAGGGGTTTGAGGGGTTCTGAAGGGGTTTGGGGGGTTCTGAAGGGGTTTGGGGGGTCCGAAGGTGTTTGGGGGGTCCTAAAGGGGTTTGGAGGGTCCTGAAGGGGTTTGGGGGGGGTCTGAAGGGGTTTGAGGGGTTCTGAAGGGGTTTGAGGGGGTTTGGGGGGGTCCTAAAGGGATTGCGGGGGTCTTGAAGGGGTTTGGGGGGGTTCTAAATGGGTTTGGGAGGGTCCTAAAGGGGTTTGGGGGGGTCCGAAAGGGATTGGGGGGTTCTGAAGGGGTCTGGGGGGTCCCATGCACTGGGGGGGCATTGGGAACCAATGGGGGTCATTTATGAACCATTATTGGGGGGGGTGGGGGGCATCACCCCCCCTCCCCCCCACCCCTTCCTTACCCCCTCCCTCCCTCCCCAGGCAGCCCCTCCCCTCCGCCCCCCCCCTCGGCTCCGGCGCCCCCTGTCGGCGGGGGGGTCCGCGGGGGGGCCCGCGGGGGGGTCCGGGGGGGGGCGGGGCTGTACCACGAGCGGCAGCGGCTGCAGCTGTGCGCGGTGCACGCGCTCAACAACCTCCTGCAGCGGCAATGCCTGAGCCGGGGGGGGGGCCGAGGACATCTGCAAGAGGTGGGGGGGGGGGGGGGGGGGCATTTTTGGGGGTTTTGGGGTGTTTTTGGTGTTCTGGACTCTTTTTGGGGTGTTTTCAGTGGTTTTGGGGGTTTTCTTGGGGGTGTTTTCAGTGGTTTTTGGGGATTTTTGGGGGTGTTTTCAGTGGTTTTTGGGGTTTTTTTGGGGGTGTTTTCATTGGTTTTTAACGTGTTTTTGGTGGGATTTTGGGGTGGTTTCGGTGTTTTTTGGAGTGTTTTTGAGTTTTTGGGGTGCTTGCTTTGCTTTTTGGGTTTTCAGTGGTTTTTGGGGTGTTTTCAGTGGTTTTGGGGTTTTTTTGGGGGGTGTTTTCAGTGGGTTTTGGGGGTGTTTTGACTTTTTGGGGTGTTTTCAGGTGTTTTTGGGGTGTTTTCGGTTTTTTTGGGGGTGGTTTCAGTAGTTTTTGACGTGGTTTTGGTGGGTTTTGGGGTGTTTTCAGTGGTTTGGGGATTATTTGGGGGGGGGGTTGTGATGTTTTCAATGGTTTTCGGGTGTCTTCAGTGGTTTTTGGGGTGCTTTCCGTGATTTTGGGGTGCTTTCAATGGTTTTTGGGTTGTTTTCGGTGTTTTTGGGGTGTTTTTGGTGGTTTTTGGGGTGTTTCTGACCCTCTTTGGGGGCTCTCCCAGGTTGGCCCCCGGCGCGTGGCTGAACCCACACCGCAGCCTCCTTGGCAACTACGATGTGAACGTGGTGATGGCAGCACTGCAGGCACAGGGGCTGGCGGCCATCTGGTGGGACAAGAGGCGGTGAGAGGGGTGCAGCAAGGGCAAAGCAGCCCCAAAACAACCCGAAATCACCCCAAAAACACCCTGAAAGCAGCCCCAAACCAACTCAAAACCAGCCCAAAATCACCCCAAAACCAACCCCAAATCGCTCCAAAACCAGCCCAAAATGACCCCAAAACCAACCCAAAATTACACTGAAATCACCCCCAAAACACCCTGAAACCAACCCAAAATTACACTGAAATCACGCCAAAATCACCCTGAAACCAACCCAAAACCAACCCCAGACCAGCCCAAAACCATCCCAAAATCACCCCCAACCACAAAACCAACCTGAAACCACCCAAAAGCACCTGAAAACCACCCAAAAACCACCCTAAATCCACCCCAAAATCACCCCAAAACCACCCTCCAAAAAAGCCCAAACCAGCCCAAAATCACCCTGAAACCACCCCAAAATGACCCCCAAACCACCCAAAATCACCCACAAAATACCCCAAAACCACCCCAAAACAACCTGAAGAAAACCCCAAATCACCCCAGAACCCCCCCCAGCTCCCCCATACACCCTCCCCCATCCCCCCCTCACTTCCCCCCCCATCCCCCCCACTCTTCAGCCCCAACCCCCCTCCCCGCAGGCCCCTGGAGCGCTTGGTGCTGCCCCAGATCTTCGGCTTCATCCTGAACGTGCCATCGGGGCCGTTGCTGGGGCTGCTCCCGGTGCCCGCGCGGCTCCGGCGCCAGCACTGGCTCTCCCTGCGCTGCTTCCAGGGCGTTTACTACAACCTGGACTCCAAGCTCCCGCAGCCCCAGCCCATTGGTGGCGAGGAGGAGCTCAGGTGGGGCTGGGGGATGGCAGCGGGTACCAGTTCTGGGGATGCGTGGGGGGGGGATGCCTGCATCCTGCATCACCCATGCTGCATCCTGCATCACCCATGCTGCATCCGCATCCTGCATCCGCATCCTGCATCCTCATCCTGCATCTTTATCCTGCATCCTCATCCTTATCCTGCATCCCCCATCCTGCATCCACATCCTGCATCCTCATCCTGCATCCCCATCCTGCATCCCCATCCTACATCCTCATCCTGCATCCACATCCTGCATCCTCATCCTGCATCCCCATCCTGCATCTGCATCCCGCATCCTCATCCTGCATCCACATCCTGCATCCTCATCCTCATCCTGCATCCACATCCTGCATCCTCATCCTGCATCCTCATCCTTCATCCTCATCCTGCATCCTCATCCTGTATCCTCATCCTGCATCCACATCCGGCATCCACATCCTGCATCCTCATCCTGCATCCTCATCCTGTATCCTCATCCTGCATCCCCCATCCTGCATCCTCATCCTACATCCTCATCCTGCATCCACATCCTGCATCTTCATCCTGCATCCCCATCCTACATCTTCATCCTGCATCCTCATCCTGCATCCACATCCTCATCCTGCATCCTCATCCTGCATCCCTATCCTTCATCCTCATCCTGCATCCCCATCCTTCATCCTCATCCTGCATCCCACATCGTCATCCTGCATCCTCCATACCCCATGCTGCGTCCTCATCCTGCATCCTCATCCTGCATATCCCATGCTGCATCCTCATCCTGCATCCCACATCCTCATCCCGCATCCTCATCCTGCATCCCCCATATCTGCATCCCCCATATCTGCATCCCCCATCCTGCATCTGCATCCCACATCCACATCTCACATCCTTCATCCCCATCCCTCACCTCCTGCATCCCGATCCCATTCCAGGGCCTTCCTGCAGGATTTCCTCTCCCAAGGCCTCTCGGAGCTGTTCCTGGTGGTGCCCCACGACGTGGAGGAGAGCAGGGCCTGGCTGAGCGCCGAGTGAGGGGGCTCCCATTGGGCTCCGGTTGGGCTCCGGTTGGGCTCCCGTTAGGCTCCCATTGGGCTCCGTGGGACGCAGCTGCTGCCCCAAGGCTTCGGTGGGCACCGTGAAGGGATTAAAGTCGTTCCCAGCCATTGGGTCTCTGCTGCAAGGCCTTGGGTACATGGGGGGGGCTCCGTGTGTGGGTTGGGAGGGTGAAACAGGGCTAAAACCATCCCAAACTGAGCCCCAAACCCCACAAACTGAGCCCAAAACTGACCCCGAAACCATCCCAAACTGACCCCAAAACCCCACAAACTGACACTAAAACCCCACAAACTGACCCTAAACCCCCAAACTGTCCCCAAACCCCCCAAGTGTGCCCCCAAAATCGTGGGTCGGGGGAGTAATAAAGAGATTAAGCGAAGGAGGAGGAGGGGGATCCGTTTAGGATGAACTAAACGGGGTTCAGGAGCGCTCGGAGGGGTTGGAGCCGGCTCCTGGGCCGGATCCAAAGCGCGCACGCTGATTGGTTCAGAGGCTGAACTCTCTCAGC